>NW_007245789.1:733407-824559 GCF_000164805.1 Carlito syrichta | reverse complement strand
CTATTACAAAGTCCTATATATTTATCCTAATTTCTATGAAAGTTTTCCAATTCTTAATTATAATATATAAAGCTGATTAGCAGCAGCAAAGCTTCTAAAACCTAAATGTAAACTGTAAATGTACTAAGGCCAAAACTTCGATAGTAGAAAGTGGAGACAATGAAATTTCTAAAGTTAACTATATTCTTATTAAACCTAAAAATATTATGATTGATTATGTTTGAACTAACATGATTCGTAGCATGACCTATTCTACAATACCTTCTATGAATAAAATAAATTCAATTTCTATAACAGGTAGAAAAAAGACCTTACACTAACTGTAGCTAAAGCCGGCCTAAAAGAATGCAGCCCAGTCCAAAGTACGTGCTGGGCTCTCAGGAATGTGGCCCAGCCCAAACTCTGTGCTGGGCCACTCTTGATAATCATCTATACCATTGAAAAGCTGAAAACAGCTCTCCATAAGTATATACTAATTCTACAAATATACTTTAAAATCTTATAAAGAGACTTGTACCGTGTAAAAGGCTCCCAAATGTGACCTGAGTTTGAATTATATCTAATACCTAAGCCGAAACCGCAGTTTACGGAAAACAGGAACAATGGGTTTCTAGAGTGAGCCATGCCTGTCACAGTCACAGAGCCTTCAGCTTAGGCCAGCAGAGTTCCTTTAGGTTGTTTGTGCTGCATGGCAAAAGGGGGAGGAAAATAGGGTCTACGGCTCCCAAATACATCCTAGCGGTCTCGAGGTCCACGGCCCTCCCTGATCCCTAACGCTCAGTGGGCCTCTGTGGCTGGCTCCCAACAAACAAGAGCTCCAAACTTCCATCTCCAACATATCCTAAAAACCACATATTCCAGGTTAAAGTCCATCTCAGTCAGATTAAATAAATTGTGGCAGGAAGTGACCCCAAAATCCTAGAGGCACCAACAGAAATGGTTTACTCCCTCTTTCATTCCTATCTGTGGCAGGGGAGTCAGCAGCAGCTACACTGTCTATTCTGGGACTCTGGCTGAGCTGCCACTATTTGAGAAATGCCTGTTTGGTGGTAGTGGGGGGAAAACAAAACAATAACAACAAAATAAAAGTAAGACAGTAGCAGGACCTGATGGCTCTTGAAATCACTGCTGCTCACATTGCATTACTCACACAAATCCCACGCCCAAGCCCTAGGCCAAGAGGACAGGTAGATGCATCATCTCCTGGGAAAGAGTGGTGTTTTGATACAATAAGCCACTGACTTTCCAACTCAGCAGGGAGCAGGGGGATTGGAGGGTTGTTGGAAGAGTCAATCAATCAATGGAATATTACTCGGTATGGAGGCCAAAGCAACTCCATCTTGGATGCTGATCCACCATGTTGTCTTCTGATTAACTCCAGATCTGAGAAGATCTTCTGGATTTCCCACTTACCTATTGTTCCTTATGTAAGGACAGATACTTACTATAAATGCTGCCCTTGGGTCAAACAACCTTGATGGTATCATACTTCAGTTGTCCTACACATCCCTTCTGAATCATCCTTTCCCTGTGATATATAAGCCCCAGGTAGGGGGTTATGGCATAGGGATCCACTATCTTGTCTTGCTGTCACCAAATACACAGACATGGCTTCTGTTTGTAAGTCCCTATTAGGTGTTTATTTCTAAGAAACTGGATTCATCAGACTCTTTCTTCAGCCTCTCAGTATCCTTGGACTTTAGGGGTAGTTTGTGTAGACCAGCCCACCGCAAATCACTCAGACATTCAAGTTGTGCAGGTGACTAATATGCAAGAGGGGAGATGCCTAGAAGAAGTTAGTAGGCCAAAAGCTAACTTGCATCGCAGCTACACAAACATGAACGCGTGTAACAGGGGTGTGGTAGCTGTGTATTTTCTTCTATTATGTTTCCCTAGATGGTGAAGTAATTTTGTTCCACCAGAAAACAAAAATGAAGGGAAAGATACCAACCAGGAACAGTAGAGGTCTAAGCTGTGAGTGAGAATAGATTTGGGCACAACCCACTGTGTGCAGGGCAATTTACTGCCCCTCCCAAGTCTTAATTTACACTCAGTACAGTAGACAATGTGTTCAACAGTGTAAGCACAAGAGTGATCAATGCTGCAATATTTTCGTGGAAGAAAGGATGGCCAGGTGCTGAGCCAGAACTGAAGACTAAGGCCAAGAAAAACCCAAGGGCCCCGCAGGGCCTACGTCAGAGCTGAGCTGGGGCCAGGTCTCTTGATGTTTCCAGAGCACCTTCTGTGGCCATTGCTTACATATGCACAGATCTGAGTGACTGGCTGCCCCACAGCAGTTCACATCCCCTTGAGACTCTAGCCCTAGGGAACCTATTCATTCTATCTTCTACCAAACATGGCCGGTACCCATGGGCAACCACAAATCAGACAAATAAACTATTCTCTCTTCCCACGTCCAAACTCAGGGACATGGTGAGCAAAGGAATGAGGCATGTCCACAACACGAAGTCACTATTTGGAACCAAAGATTGGGGTTTATGTGTCTATAAACAGGCTCCAGTGACTTTGCTGGGCCAGCCTTCAGGTCTGCTCCTGGCAACCAAAGATGGCATTTTTTATCCCCCAGAAAGGATCACAGAGACATTTATGAGGAAATGAAACAGGATTGTTACATTAGAAAGCATTTTGTAGCCCCATCTCTGTCTCCAACTACTTTGCCCACTTACTGGAAATTTCTTCCTTACCTTGAGGATGCAGAGCAAATCAGAGATTTCCTACCACTGCCCGGTGGGATGTGGATCACAGCAGCACCCACTTGATAATATGCACCTGCTCCAGACCGTGTTGGAATTGTTATCCTCAGTCCTCTAAGGCAGGTGGTAGGATTTCTATCGTAACAGGTTCCCTGGCCCTTCCTCAAATGCCCCCACCCCAGCCCTGCCCAGGGCCTCTGCAGGTATTTCTCCTGCCCCAGAAAGGACGAGGGCTCCTCCCTCACATTCTTCTTGTCTTCCCCAGATATCACTGAAAGAGGTCTTCCCTGACCATCTATATCCACAACACTGTCCCCACATCCTTGCCCCACCTCACCTTGGGCTACTCCCTGAGAAGACATCATTCATTGGTCTGTCTGTGGACAGTCTGCCTATCTTCTCTCCCTCCTGGCCACCCTTCACAAGAACATAAACTGAGCCAGGGCTGGCATTTTATGTTACACTCATGCTGCATCCTCAGTGAGAGCCTTGCTGTCCAGGTGCACAGCATATGATCAGTGAATGTGTCATGAGTGTATGATTGGAGGAATGGAAGAATGAATGATTCCATTGCCAGGGAAAGGGCAGGACTTTGAAAGGTGTAGTACCTCTAGATGTGCAGTAGCTGCTGATAAAGGTGAACAGTATCTGTTAGAGTTGCCAGAGGCGAGCCCAGATGAGCAGCTCCTGTCAGAGGTGAGCCTAGGTTCACAGCGCCTGTCAGGAGTGAGCACAGGTGAGCAGCAGCTGAGACAGCCAGAGTAGGAACAGGGATAGCCCCTCCCTAGGAACCCAGATATTGTGATTAGTTCTTTCCCAAATGTACCTGTTCCTTAGAGGAGCTTTTTCTTTTTCATATTATCTTTCCCCTTTTACATTTTAAATCATTTATTTTGAAGTCCATATCTGATAGCACTATCTGTTGTGCTTCTTGGGGTTCTGATTCTGCTGTTGGTCTTTGCTGATCCTGGCTCACAGGGCATTCCCTCTTCTGTGTTTGTGACTTGCATGGGACCCGTGTTTGGGAGTCTACAAGAGAACACCTGTGTGGCCAGGTGGAAGGTATATTCCCATAGAGGAACAATTAGGGTCATCTCTGCACCCCTAGTGTGGCAGAGAGGGACTGATAACAGTTAAAAGATACTCCTTTTAAAGAACAATCTGCAAACTCCAAAAACCTGCTAGACAGGTTTTACTTGAGAAAAACAAATAGCCAAAGATGTTTTTCCTGGAAATGCAAGATAGTAACCAATTCACAACCTTAATCCAAATCCTCTCTTTGTGAAGTTATTGGTTTACAACCCCACTTGTTATGCATATCCTGGAGACCATTTGTTCTTTGAAAATCTGGTTTTGCTAAGTACAACCTTGTAAAAATTCCAAAGAAAATGTATAGTCACACAACCCAACCCCCTCCCTTACCTAAACTAAAGTATAAGACCCCTCTCCTCCCTCCCTGGAATGCTCAGCCTGGGAGCATTAGTCCGCTGAGTCGTACTGGTGCTAATAAAACTGCTACTTCCTAAGATAGACTCAGTGTCATGGCCTTTCTGTTTTCCCACAACACCAGGACTATTCCAGGCCATGAGACATTTTATGTCTCTTCCTCTGCTCATGCATTTCTGGACCAACCAGAGAATGAATATCTGTCAACCTGGATCCCAATCCTGATGAGAGCAGTCCTAGAGGAGATAGTTTTTAAACCCAGAGCTCAGACCTGGGCAGAGGTTTTTCCTTATCATCTCTTTTGCTGGCAGGTGAATCTTTGTCAAACCCATTCCTCTGCAGAGGCTGTTGCCTGGTGTGGGGAAGAGAGGTGGTCCCAGTCTTACAAAGGGTCTTGTCTTCTCTGCCCTGTGTGCAGGGCTGTGGGCTGTTGTTTCTCCCATACTGGTGGTGATTAGACCACACTTTCAAGGTTGCTGGCTGCCAGCCTGCCTGCATGCGAGCCGGTAGGTCAGCACTACTCCATCCTCACTCCCCAGAGCCCATCCTTCTGTGCTCTGGTGGGTTTGTTCTGTGTTATCACATGTGCATGCTCAGGGGTCTATGGGAGAGGGCTCCAGTTGATCTAACATGCTACTTTGCCTAAGCCATCTACTTTGCACATTCCAGAACTCTGCTCATTCCTTTTGTCTGCTGCTGCCTCTTCTGGTTCCTTCCTGGGGTCTCTGAGGGACAATGGAGAAAGCATGAGATTTGTGGAGTGGCTCCAACTTGAACCCTCTCATCCACCTTGATCCCCTGAAACCCACTTCTGCACTGCAGTGGGTGCACGTCCCATAGCCTTTGCAAAGCAGACCTGTCACCCCCTCCTGGAACTCCTTTCAAGAGGCATCATCTGAGTTCTTGGAAGCACTGCTCCCTCAAGACAGGCTGGTGGGGCCTTGGGGAGCATGAGCACAGGACTTGACTTCCTTAAGGCAACAGCTTGTCCCAGACACAGACCAAGATGCTCTGACACAGGCTAGGGACTCACACAGACAGACACAGACAGATACCCACACACACACCCCCTAAGAGCAAACAAATATTTTGATGGTAATTTGGAAAACAAACAATTTCTCTATGGTCATCTTGTGGAGCAAGATTCTGCTAATGGATGCACCCAATGGAATTGCTAAGCAGAACTTCTAACCACACCTTCTGGAGCATTTGCATGTTAATTGGTTCCCAGGGCAGGCATTTCCCCAGAGTAGTAAGGCAGTGTGACTGCATTCCTGTAGGCCTCCCAGGAGGGCTGGCTGCAAACCTTACTGACCAGAAACCCAGCTTTGCCTGGATGATCTCATTTAGTCTTCACATCTAATTTGCCCGCAAAGTAAGTCATAGGCAGAGCTGGCTCCCCTCTTGCTTGTATATCCCTGGCCCCTGCATGGAGTCCTGAGCTCCTGTAGGGTGAAGGCCACCAGTGCTGATGGCTGGACCCTAGGACTGAGGGCTGCAGAGAAAGGCTAGGCTCACCCTGAGCCCTGAGAAGCCCATTCTCCACTCCTGGCCCAGAGCCTTTGACCCTGAACATATCCTGGCATTGAAGCTAAATTTTGAACAAAAAGATTTAGCAGACATCTGGATTTGAAGCAACCGTTTTAGAAATTCCTTGGCTTCCAGGTCCAGGTCTGTAATCTCAGCACTTTGGGATGTTGAGGTGAGTGGATGGCTTGATGCCAGGAGTTTGAGACTAGCCTGGGCAACATAGCAAGACCTCTGCCTCTACAACGCTTTTTAAACATTTAAAATTAAACAGTTTTTTTAGTTAGGTGACTTGCACTTGTAGTCCCAATTGAAAGGTACCTATAGAAACTTAGCTTATTCTTAGTTTAGTCTTTTTGCCTCAGCATAACCATTAGAAAGCATTCAGACATTCTACTGTCGGACAAACAGCAGCCTATCCCATCTCCCCATAGCAAATCTCCATCAGATGCAAAACCAGGACAGTCCAACCTTTCTTTTTTTTTGAGTTGGAGTCTTACTCTGTCGTCCAGACTGGAGTGCAGTGGCCGCTCCCAGCCACCACAGCCTCGACCTGCTGGGCTCCGGTGATCCTTCCGCCTCAGCCTTCCAAGTAGCTGGAACTACAGGCGCACGCTACCATGCCCGGCTAATTTTATGATTTATTGTAGAGATGAGGTCACGCCTGCCCAGGCGGGTCTTGAACCCGTGGGCTCAGGCAATCCACTCACCTCAACCTCCCAAAAACATGGGATTACAGGCTGAACCACCAAGCCCGTCTAGTCCAGCCTTTCAATTCATGGTTTAGCATAATAATCTCTAGGAAACTTCTAGGAACTGACAACAACCCTTGAAAAACTGGGCAGATGGAGATAATACCAAGCCAGGGTCATACATCTGTCAACTCCTTCTGTGGGTCCTGGGGCCTGCTTTGACACCTGGAGCTCTGGCACAGGGGAATCTACTTTCTGTACCAGCATCTGGGGCTATCTGAGCCCTGCCTGACTCCTCTTTGAGGTTCCTTTTAAGTTCCTTGTCAAGGCCGAAGATCAAAGATCACCCTTTTGCTGGCCAAAGTCATAAAAGTAACAACATGACCACCTTTGGTCAAGGGGTTTGTGAGTTGCAAATGTCTGAGTTTGTGGATTGCAAATGTCTAACAAATCTCTTGCAGGAAACACCACCCCCCCATTAACCTAATCTGCACTTTGTGACCTACGTTGTGGCAGGAGGCAGCATATGCTCAAATATATTTCTTGTGTGGTTGAGTGAATAAACACAGAAACACATGTGGCTGATTCGGGATCAGCAGTTGGCCTCACCTGGGCTGCCACTAGCCCAGTGGCAAGAAGGAAAGGTTGATAGCAGTTAAAAGTATTTCCCTTTGAAAGGCAAGTTGCAACTTTAAAGGCCCACCCGCCCCGGGCGTCAGGCAGTTTATGTTTAAGAAAGGACAAATGGCCCAGAGACTGGCTACTTCATGGATATGCAAAAAGAGTGCCTAATTCACAGACTTATCCAAAAACCTCCCTTCTGAAGTTGACAGTTTACAAGTCTGCAGTTCCTGGAAACCATTTGTTCTTTGAAAAATCTGATTTTGCTAAGTACAACCTTGTAAGATTCCAAAGGAAGTATGTAATCACTCAACACGACCCCCCTCCCTTACCTAAACGAGGGTATAAAACCCCAGGTCACCTGTTCTGGGGTTCTCAAGCTTGATTTGGATGCATGAAATTCTCGGGCCCACTGTGCTGTGCTAGCCAGTGTAATAAGTGCCACTTCCTATAATAGTCTCGGTGTCACGATCTCTCTATTTTTCCTGCTACAACGTGACACAAATAAACCCCATCATGGCAGCAATCATGTGACTAACCCACCCATCTGCCAGCTGTCTATCACCTGACGTCAGTACCTATGCTTGTCTGCCCCTTTGTGATAACGTGGAGCAGACCACCACCCAATCAACTTAATGATCATTACCCATCAAGGGGAATGGTTAAAAGGACTCAACAACAAGCAGTCAGTGGTCATTGCCTTGCTAGACTCTGGTGTGGCCATGTGCTCTTTGGGCTATGGCTGTCGCTACATTTCCTGGTTTTGTCACCTCCCACCTTGGGAAGGTAAATCTTCTTTCTCTCCAGAATGAGGGATCTCCTCTATTTCTCTAATTTGTTTTTAAATTAACTTTTCCCTTTTTTTTAACCTTTTGTGTGTTGCAATTCTTTGTATTACCCGGATCTCTGGGTTACTGGTACTGCGCCCCCCTGTTACTCCTCCAGCACACCGCCCTCACCCTATCTGGACCCTAACACCAACTACCAGCTTACGTGGGAGGCTGAAGTGGGAGGATCACATGAGCCCAGATAGTTGAGGCTGAACCTATCCTGGCTGAGCAGGACACCATCTCTAAAATAATAATAATGAAAGACATTCCTTTTCTTTATTATTAAGTATAGAAAGGTCTAGAAAGGTCTACCCAAATAGCAATAGCTATCTACTTTTCTTATTCACTTCTGCTAGCTACTTTTCTTTTTTTTTATGAAAGGAGAATCTATATGTAAAAATAAAAAAGCCACATCAACAATAGTATAGAGGGGAGGGGGGCTAGGTGAGTTTTCCACACCATTGAGCCACTGGCTCCCTTCTTCCTACTGTCTGGGCTATCTGAGCTCTGCCTGACTCCTCTTTGAAGACCTCCATTTCAGGCCCTCAGTTACACTGAATAGTTCTCAAAACAGGGGAGCTGCCTCAGGCCTCCACTCAACCTCCATGATTGAAGGAGTTCTCACAGCTGTAATTAACAGCAAGTTTATGAATGCAAAGTAGAAAAGTAGGTTTAATTATGTGAACGTCAGAAAGCTCATTCTCTCACCGTGACTTATGACATTTAGCCTCTGAGCCTTGTAGTCTACACGAGGTAAAATTGGTTACATTTTAAGAATTAAATGGATAACTTGACCAAATCGATTTCATTAGAGAATCTGTCATATTTGTGGTTAATGATAGTGGGCTCTGGAATAGGAACTGACAACAACCCTTGAAAAACTGGGCAGATTGAGATAATGCCAAGCCAGGGTCATACATCTCTCGACTCCTTCTGTGGGTCCTGGGGCTTGCTTTGACACCTGGAGCTCTGGCACAGGGGAATCTGCTTTCTGTACCAGCATCATCTGTCATTCCATCTACTGTATCTAGTTCTAGAACTGAAAGAGTAAGTTTTCACTGTCCAGTGCTCTGGCCAGTGGTCAGGGCAGTCAAAGATCTGGAGCTGCCCAGAGCAACATGAAAGAGTCTTCCTGGAGGGACGTCAGCATCTTCCCCACATACGGTCAGGTTTGAAGCTGCTTCTGAAAGATGGTGTTGACTCTAGTGGCCTCAGGTACACAGGCCCTGTGAGTGCTCATGGAGTGCAAAAGAGATTTCTGCCCCAAGCCTGCTCCACTCTCCTTCCTCCAACTCCTGGGGGTACAAGGGGAATTGCATGGGTGCAGCATGAGGGTTCTCCTCAGTTTGTCCTCAGCAAGAGCCACAAAGTGTCCTGCTGTGGTTCTATCCTTCCTTTCCTCAACTCAGTAGGCTGTCTCCAACTAGCCATGTGCCCGGGAGAACGTCAGCTGCACAACACATAAAACAAGCCCACAACAAGGACATAGGGACAAAACTTGACTTTTGTGGGAACCCAGGCCTCTAATCTGCCCACCTTGGCAAGGTGTCATCATGGAATGAATTCCAAGAATCCTTGGGCAATGGTCCACCCCAAGCTGGAGGGGGCATCTTGGAAATGAAGGACCTGGAGAGGGATGGGCTCACTATCTACAGTCTTGTCTCTTACCAGTTAGAGCTTCTCCTGTTTGTAAGGGAATGAAAGGGCTTTGCAAAAGGCTCTGGGCTTTGGGGGCAACTTCTGCTCAACACTGATGTTAACAAAGTCTGGGATAGTATCAGCCCGAGAGTTATGCTAAAAGTACCTTCCAGGGGTGGCTCTCTCATCCTCCTCCTCTTCCTCCTCCTCTTCCTCTTCTTTCTCCTCTCTTCATTTCAGAGGAGCTTCTGAGTCCCCAGCCATGACCACAGCCAGTCAGGCTTCTACATATATATATCTGATTTCCTCACAAAGCATGAGCCTTGCCATCTCCCTGGAAGTTCCCTTCTCCTATTCTCATGCTGGAGAACAGGAAAGTGAGACTGCTCTCGCATGAGAGGGTTGCTGTGTGCAGGTTGATGGAAATTTTGCGGGAAGGCTCTGTTTTGCCTATAGAGAAGGTTCAGCATAAAGGCCCTTTTTTTGGTCAACCTTTAGTCAGGTCCCTCTGAGCCTTTGTCTCCACGAGTCCTCAACTTGGGGCTTCTGTCTGACCTTGCAAAATCCAGTTTTAGCAAGAATCCTGCTAAGTCAGTTTAGAGATAACCTCCCACCCTCACTAGCTGGTCAGGTTCCTCATGCCCCACTTCAGTGTCTGAGTTCTTGGCCTGTGAGATCTACTCAGCAAACCCCCGGCCTTGGCATCTGCTCTTGGTCATTTTCTATCCCCTGACCCCTGACTCTGCTCATTGGTATAAATCCCCAGTTGTGGTTGCTGTATTTGGTGTTGAGTCCCATCTCACTCCCTGTTTCCACAGTCTTGACTCCTATCATAACAGTTCTGAATGAAACCGTTATCATCTTAACAGGTGTCAAAATGGTGTTTTATTTTGCATCCACAGGCAGGGTTGGCCAGTCTTTCCTCAGTATTCAACTCCCTGCTTTGAGATGAGACTAGGTGGTGCTGGCCTCTGGGATGTCTTCCTGTTCCTTTTGCCCCAGAAATAAGCACACTCTAAGTGAATGTCCACCAAGGAAGAGGGGTTGAATCACCAGCAGAGCCATCAGGCACTGGACCGATCACCCATTCACCCATGAAGGAGACTAATTCCTTCCCTGCAGCATTGGTGGGAAGAATGATTGAGGTGACATTTGTAAAAGGAGAAAATAAATGTGGTTATTATTTCAGTGAATTCCACAACTGGGCACAGAAGGAAGAAAGACGGGATATTTAAGATACAGTATACCCCTTAAAGAAGCTAATAATGTAATGGAGAAAGTATATGGCACCACAAAGCAGAATAAGCAACCACATGAAGGAGGAGCAATGCTTTTGAAGGGGTATCCCACTGGAGCTGCGGACCCTGGCCAGGGGATTGATGTAGAGAAGTGGCAGGACCTGTGCTGTGTGGTAAGATCCTGCACCTGAAGCCTGGAGATCACCAAGAGACTCAAGGAGCCCGGACTTTGGAAACAGCCCTTCTGGGGCTCCAGGTGCTTACCTTGCCCAGAACCTAGGGAGCTGCCAGCAGAGGTAGCATGGACAGAGGCTGTCACCAGGCCTGTGCAGGAGGTGCTGGGGCCTGGGCACAATTCCACACTCATGTTCTCATGGGGCAGATACCTCCCCATGAGCAAGGAGAAGGAAGTGAGCAACAGTCATAGATTCTGTGTCCTCATGAGCTTGCCCTGAGAGGGAAGGTGACCAGAAGTCCAGTGAGGGGGATACAGTGCTGGGCAAGTCAGTGGGGAGGATTGTGGCCAAGACAGACATCAAAATAGGGATGCCAGGACACATATGTGTGGGGGGCACATTTCAGTCACCCTCTGAGAGATGTCTCTGGGCCTGACCTTGAAGGCTTCTTGACCTTGGGGGCCACTCCATAGCGTTGGGGGCTGCTTGAGGTCAGGAATACTGCAGAGCAGGAATACTACTTAGCACGTGAGGGTGACAGTGAAAATGGGCACACGTGTGCATACGCACACACACACTCACTCCTACACATTCACACATCCATACCACACATACATATCCACACTCATATTCACTCACACGCTCATTCACACACACCTGTGCACACATACTCACCACACATATACCACACACACCAATATACATACGTGTTCACTCATGCACGCACTCATTCACATTCACACACACATCCACACACCCATACCCTCACATTCACATACACACATACACGTCACACACCATATACAATACACAGGATATCCATTAAAGAAACTAACAATGGAATGGAGACGGTATATGGGACCACAAAAGAGGACAAGTCACTACATGAAAGAGACACACCCTGTACTTTCTGGCAGTGAAATCAGGACAGTTCCCCAGGAGTTTGTAGCGACCCCTGCCTCAATATCAGGGGCTGAGCAGAGCAGTGCTTCAAAAGGGGCATCCTGCTGGGGCTGGGGACCAGCATACACACATACTCACACAAACACTGCATGTACATTCTCTTCCTCTCTCTCTCTCTCTCTCTCTCTCTCTCTCTCTCACACACACACACACACACACACACACACACACACACACACACACACACATTGTACCAGGACTCCTCTGCCTGCTTTCTGCTGCTGGTGTTGGGCTGTCACCACCCATGCCAACATACTTACCTCCCGCAACATTCTCACCCTCATGGGTACCCACCCCTGAGATGCTGAGCCCATCCACAATCTGAACTGAAAGGTCCAGGACTAGCCACAGAGGAGCGCCTTGTGGGTGTGGCAGCGATGACAGCAGCAGGATCTGCGTGGGAGTGCCTGCTACAGTTCTAGAGCCTCTGGCTGGCAAAGGGTCATATTATTCCCCTGTTGAAATGTGGCATCTGACACTCAGAGAACTGAGTTATCCCAGGTCACAGACTTTGCAAGAGGTGAGGATAGAACTCAGCCTGGAGACCAGCACCAAACAAGATGCTGGGACAGTTTCTATGAGACGGGAGTGATGTGCGGTGAGGCACTGGTGCCCAGGAGCACTCCCAAAGGGGTAACGCAAGGGGGAAGGAAGTTCTGGGCTGTTTGGTCAAGACATCCATGTACCAGTGCTTCATATACTATACCACTGTCCACCTCCAGAAGAGTCTCGTGAGCTCAACACAGTTCTCTTTATACTACTAGTGGGGAAACTGAGGCTCGGGGAAGATGCATCACTAGCTTCAAGTCATCTGTGTAAAACACTGAAGAGCATGGCTTTCAGTCAGGCCTTTGCGACTCTACTCCATTGCCTGTCTACCCAGCAAGCCCTGCATGAAGAGGAAACAGACTCATGGCCTTTCCCCTTAGATAGCAGAGCTGGCCTCCATCCAGACCAGGACCATCCCTGGGACAAGCGTGGCCCCTGACTGCTTGTGTTGTAGCGTTGGCTCAGGAGCAAACCTGTCCTGGTGGACTGCACAGGGTGACCAGCAGGTGGCTCTGGGTAGAGAGTTCACGTGAGGCTGAGGAGGACAGTCCCTGAGTCTTCTCCTTTTCAGACTTAGCTGGTTGCTCAGTAGGTCCTGGGCCCTGGGGAGGGCACAATCGTGGATGTAGTGGGGGCTACGATCACTCTCCACAGCAACAAGTAGACCTTGCATGCCTATGGGAATCGGCAGCCTACAGGGATCTCTTCCCCAACCCCTCAAGAGCCCTGGGAATCAGGGCAGCCTGATGATTGCTGTATTGGTTGGCAGGGAGATTGAGGACAGAGAGCCCAAATTAGCAAGTGACAGAGCTGGAGTGTGTTAGAGATAGGGGCAATTCTCTCCCTAGACACAGGGCAGGATAGCACAACCCATTGCGTTGAGTAAGGTGTGGCACTGGGAGTAGACAGTTTCCGTGGCCAGCACTGGGTTCTGTGGTGCCTCCCTGGTCAAGGTCATAGGGAGCCTCCTGGGAGACTCCCACTTGCCAGTCTACAGGGGACTCTTAGCACGAGGAAAGATGGAGCCTGAGGTCTTTGTGTTCAGCCTCTGAGCATGGGGCTGCTAGTCATGCAGCATAACCTAACCTCTTCCAACTGGCAGTAGAGCTGCTTTCCCACCCTGCACACAGACACCCACCCTTTTCAGCTTGTGGCCACTGTCTGTGATAAAGGAGAAGTCAGTGGTCCTTCTCCTAGCCACACTGCCCTATCCTGACTGTGCACTGATCAGAAACCCCCAGAGTAGCTCACCAAGGCCTGTCTTTTGGGAGAAGCCGGGAGAGGTTCCAGACCAGACTGGGCCCTTTAAGGCATGAGTACTGAGATCCCTACCCAGGAGGAAAAGGGGCCAGCCTGTGGGGTCCTGTGGCAGCTGCAGCCCAGCCTTCTGTGGCCGTTCCACCCAGGACACTCCTCGCAGTAAAGGCTGGGGTCTTGTCTATCCACCTTGATGCCTCCAAAGACCAATGAAGTCTCTTTAAAACAAAGCACGTACCATTGGATGGTCCAGGACTCATCCACAGCCACAGCTGTCCTGGGTCAATATTTTATAAAGAGCAGCTGGAAAGTGACAGGTGTGATCTCCATCCGGGTGTTCTTAGGTGGTGGGGTGTGGGCCGCACTGCTTTTTGGAGATTTGAGCAGATTTCCCTGGAAAGGGAGTCCTTTAGACATGGCTTTCCTTGGGGAGTCCTGAGTGGGGCTCTGTTCTCGAGATATCCAGAGGTGTGTGAGAACCTGGGGACAAGAAAATGCTTTGTGGTGGTCAACCTTGCCTGAAGTCAGGGAGAAAATAAAATAGAACAAATGCCTTTTGAATCTCAAGTGGCTACGCGTTTGACCAGTGGAGAGACCTAGGACTCAGCCTCTGTGTGGGGATATGGATGCTCACAGTGATGACAGACACCCAAGCAGTGCTGTGGCCAGCTGCTGTCCCCTCATCTGGGGCTGGGCTTCAGTAGTCATCCTTGCAGGTGCAGAAAAACCTAGAGTGTTCACAGATTGTGCATGATCCCTGCACAGGCAGGAGCCAGCAACGCTGTGAGGGCCACAGGTATTGTGTCCAGGAAAAATGTCCATGTCTCTGCTCTGACCCAGGGTGTCCCTGTGCTGGTTTCCCACCTGCCGTCCCCACCAGCCATACCGGCTACAGCCCCTCTCCCAGGACACCACGGCCAGGGAACAAAAGCCATGCTTATCAAAGGATTTTTTCTTTATTTTCATAATTTAGCTGAATCAACACAAAATTGAATACTGTAAAACAAGAAAAAAAAATATGCTGTAACATCTTAAATCTCCTGGTCTCTGCAGTCGTAGGTGTCTACACTCACTTTCAAAAGAAACAGGAGAGGAAGAGGCGGTGGGAACCCTGGGTGGTCAGAAGTGTGCTAAGTCTGACGGCCATCCCAGGACCTCCTGTCCTGCTCCCGGAGCAGGTTCAGGCTACTGGAGCCTGGGACAGTTGGGGACAGCTCAGGACAGCACCTTTCCTGGCCCACCACCTCTGTGATGAAAAACCCAAATCTCAGCCATTTCTTTTAGTCCAGGATACAAATACCTCTAAATTTGTGGTGACTGGAAGGTAAAATAAGTCCTCATAGATATTGGAATAGGTCTTAAATAAATGGATTTTCTTTCCTATCTTTAGTCTATGGTTGCTGGAACAGCTTCTATATAGTTATTTTTTTTTAACTTTTTTTTTAGTAGCATAGAACTAGCATAATACTCATGTTAATTGGACTCTTAGGTAGTATACTTCAGCAAAAACTCAGGAAAATGAAGGATCCTGGTGTAGAATCACCAGGAGAAGATAAAACAGAATTATCCCTTATTTCTCAGCTCTCCTGGCCCCACCTCGTAGGGAAGCCCCAGCACCTGCTGTTCTTGGTTCTCTCTATGCCTCTGCCCAGCCCCGCTTTCTCTACCTACTGACACAAAGACAGAGGACTTCTGAGAATGAGGGGACACGTGGACTTGGGAAGAGGAGTTGCAAACTGGCCTCAAGGTCTGTGAATGGCAAAAGGGGCAAGATACAGGAAACAAAATCCATTGGAAGAGGCATGATCAAAATATTGTACACTCAGTGTTTACCAATACATAGACCAAAGCGGGGAGGGAATGAGTCACCAAGTCCAACCTAGAGCAACAGGAAACCTTGCCTTCCCCAGCCCTGGCTGGACACCATGGTCCTGGGCTCGCTTCTCCCAGAGTCCTGCCTTCCACGCCTGTCACCCTGAGGTCCGCAGGGCACCACCTTCCCACTGTGTCCCACCCCCAGAGTCTTCAGGAACACATGGGGCTCGGCCCGACTCCTGGGATGGCTGGGGCTGTCACGTTAATTGTTAAATAGGATTTTCTACAAATATACAACATATAAAAACTGTTAAATATATAACTTTAGGCTTTGCAAAATACATTTAATGATCTCTTTCAAACAAGTGTTACTTTAGTTTTCTTTAATTTGCTTTCTGGAGCTAAATGGTGCATCGGATGAGACAGCAGTCACGGGAGACCCAACATGCTCTTGGCAAATACTGGTTTATCCAACTATCAAAAATGGAGCTGTAGAAGAGGCATGTTTAACTGGTTAAAACAGAAAGTGATTTTAGTACGATAAAGTCGATCTAAGTACAGAGGAGTAAAGTGGTCTGTGTTCCCGGGGGGCTCTCGGTGACTGCGTGGGGACCATCGCCAGCCGCGTCCCGGCCAGTTCCCGCAGGTATGCCGTGGCCTCCTTCCAGCAAGAGCCCATCCTTCTAGGGTGCACTGGAGTGTTCGTGGGGCGGAGGCCTCCGCCACAGCTGCCCTCTCCACTCTGCCAGGGCCACCAGCATGTCTGCCACCGTGCCCCACCCCGCCCTCACAATTGAACCCAGGGACTCTGACAATAAGAGTGCGTCCACGTTAAAATAGATTTTGCTCTTTGGTCTATTGAGTATACTGAAAGTATAAGAAAATAAAAGCAATTCACACAGTCTGGGGCACGAGAAGAGGCGGCTTCAGCACCTGATAGTCCCCTGGGCCGTGCGTTGTGTGTGTCTAAGGCTGGCTGGGCTGCAGCCTCTTCTGGCCACCGGTGCCTCTGTGTCCTCCTCCTCGACCTTGTCCTCCTCCTCCACAAAGAAGAGCAGGGCCAACGCCACGGCCAGTAGAGGGTGGGCGTGGCCAGGCTCCCACAGACCACGTATTGCTGTTGCCCAGTGCTGCCTCCCGCCTGTGTCCGAGTCTGGCCTCCTCAGGTCAGCTGGACAAACTGGAGCTCAGGACGCCGAGGAGTGAGGCTGTCCTTGGCGGGCCACAGGGAAATAGAGATTGGGCGGGTGGCAGAGAATGGGTGAAGTCCGAGCTGAACGCAGGACTGTGGCCGAGGTGTGGACTCTCCAGGGAGCCAAGGCCACTCCTGGGGGCCCCTCAGGGGCTGTGTGTGTCAGGAGACCTGCAGAGCAAAGAGAAGAGAGAGTCAGCCCCTTGCAGACACTGTGCACAGCTACATGGAACACACACTCCTTCTCTTCCCTTCCCAACTCATGCCAGGGGACTGTCTTGAAGGGCTGAAACTAAGAGTGCTGCAGAGGAGATCTGGGCTCTTCAAAGATAGTGCTGCGGAAACAACACCTTCCTTATGTCTCGGGATGGAGAGGCACCCCCTGTGCAAGACCCAGAGAGCACTGTCAGCCTCAGGAAGATCACCTGGTTTCATGACTTGCTGGCTTCCTTTCTCCACATGGCATTTTGCCACTCTCCAGTTCAGGAACTGCCTGTGCCTCCTCATCTCCTATGTCTAATTTAAACCTCTCCCAGCTACCTCGGTCTTTAAAGCCACTTCCTTTAAGGCAAGAGGTGCTGTCCTGGGCTACAGATGGCAGGGCTCATTTAATAGGTCCACTGCCTAGCTGGTTGATCTGGTTACACTCACACCACAGAGTCACCCTCTTTCTCACTGTCCATACTGGGCTCCTGCAGGTGTTTGTGTCTCCAGTGCTTCCTGACCACATACTGGCTGACTTGGGATAACGAGTATTACTCTCCCCCACTTTTGGAGGCCAGAATCTGAAATTAAGATGTGGGCAAGCTTGGTTCCTTCTGGAGGCTCTGAGGGAGAATCCATACCAGGCCGCTCTCTGAGCTTCTGGTGCTCAGAACAGCAACCCTTGGCTTGAAGATGCATCACCCCAAACTGTCTCCATCTTCATGTGCAAATTGTGTCTTCTCTTCTGTGTTTTCTCTTCTCTTTTCCTTAAAACAGACGCCTGTCATTGGATTTAAGACCCACTTTAATACAGGATGACTTCATCTCAAGATCTTTGATCCTTAACTGAGTGACATCTACAAAAACCCTTTTTCTAAATTAGCCCCAACTTCAGGTCCTAGGTGAAATATCTCTGGGAGCCCCCATCTACCTGCTGCAGGGTCCTGTCTGTCCTTTCTGCTCTGGTCTTTCCTCATGCCCTAACCTGCTCGTATGTCTCATCTTCTCCCATGCCAGCTGCCTGATCTCAGACTGATTTCTTGGTGGGACCCTCCGCCTCCAGTCTTCCCAAGCTTGGCAAATGGCACCAACCTACACTCTAAGCTCAGCCCATAAAGCTGGAGCCAGCAGTGATTGACCCAAGCCTGTAAAGCCCACCTGTCTCGGGCCCATTATCCTGCTGCCCGAGATGTGACAGAGCCCATCCCCTCTTCTGCCTGTCCACAATGTTGTCCAGTCAGCCATGTCATGTGAAGGTGGCCAGAGCACCTCTATTCAGATACTCATTTGGCCCACAAAGGGTGACTCAAGAAAGAAGTTACCAATTTTAATTTTCTTTACTAACAAAACTATACAAAATCTTATTCATAGGAAAACTGAAGAGTGTAAGACAAAAGTTCACCCACATTTCTATATCAAAAAGATAAATATTTTGGAGATTTTATAGGGTTTTATTCCATCTTTTAATAATGCATACATATATAGATATATATGTATGTATATGTTTCTCCCAGGTGTGTGACCTGGGTCATTTATATATATATATAAAATAAGGTCGGGAGTTTTGCACAAACTTCTGCATTCTGTCTGTGAGAGTGCATCTGCAGTATCTCCTATAGTATTAGAAATCAGAGGACAAGCGTGTTCATACAGGATGGTTGCGGATGGGTCTAACACTGCTGACCTGCTCTCCCACACCCTGGCTGCTGGGCCATTTGGGTCTCTTGTTTTGTGTGTCCAGGCTAACTACTACACAGGCCCCCAAACTGCGTGATTCTGCCAGCAGGCCAGCAAGGCTCAGCCCACAACATCACTAGTGCAGAGCACTGCAATGTAAGAACCTTCATCAATTTAAAAGAGAAGAAGCAGTATTTTGTTGTAGTTCCATCTTTATGTTTTTGGATGATTAGAAAAGTAGAATAACTTTCCAAATATGCTTACTGGTCAGCTGTCATTTGTTCCTATTCTGCGTTGCCATATGCAGTTGAGATTTGTTTCTCTTGCCAATTTGAGAACGTGTGTCTGTATAATTGCACATACACTTTCATGTGTTTCTCTAAAAGAGTCACCCTTCCCATATTCATTGTAGACTTATTTTGCAGCTTTGTCCATCTTTTGCTTTTATTTATATTATATAAGATAAAGTGAAGTCTTTATTTCTGTGTATTAAAGGCCACTAATTTTTCAAGTGAATCTCCACCATTGCTAAAACAATGAATATTCATTACACATATTTTAGTAATTTCTTACAGTAATCGTTTTTTAACAGCTCTAGATTCATCTGGAATGTCTTGGGACAAGATCAGGGATTATCAATTTTATCTTTTTGTCCAGAACCTATGAGTGAGTGGGGGATTCCCCCAGGACCCTTGCGACAGTCGCTCAGAGGTGGACTCCCCTGTTCTTTAGGACAGATTGAGGGATAGCGGCTACCTCAGGGTCGCATGGGGTGGGTAAGAACCAAGCTTTCTTGAAGGGCTCAGTGCAGTCTGACTCATATCTTTCTGCTACTCTTCCCAAGGAGGCTTCATCGTTCTCGCATCACTGCTGACTCCCCAGCTAGCCATCAAACATCACTAGAGTTTTATTCATTCCTAGGATTTCATGGTCCTTCATACCACCCGCCATAAGCAGAGCCATCAGGGGTGCAGTATGAGCCTCGGCACAACACACTGCAGTCACATTATAGGTGGGCTCAAAGGAATGGAGTTGGGGTGGGGGCGAGGACATGTGCTCTCCCTCTCCTGGGTCATTTCACTTCCCATCTCAGAATCTGTGAATTGGAAACCTCCATGGTCTCTCTTTGCTCCTGGGGCCACAGAACAGCTGAGAAGGATGCTGGAGGGTCTGCCAGCTTCTGCCTGCATTGAGCTGCTGCGGCCGAGGCAGTCATGCACACTCCAGTGCCTTCCAGGGTTAGAGCCTGCTATATGCATCTGGGCAGCTCCAGAAAAAAATGCCCTGTGCTGAGGGTATGGCTCTGGAGCACTGGGCTAACATGCTTGGGTACTGCCCCAATGAGCTTTGCTGCCCCAGGCCACAGGGTAGCACTCAGGACCCATATTGTAACCAGCCCATGTGTATTGGGCAGGTTCTCACTGTCCACAGAGGCTGCACTGTGAGGGGACAGAGTGAGGGAGGGTGAGCAGGGGTGAGTCAAAGGCAAAGCTTAACAAATATCGTATGTTGCTCCCATAACATTAAACTGTAGCCACCTGCCAACACACTCAACAGCCTGGCAGTCCCCCCAGTTTTTGGCAGAAACCAGCAAAGCCCTCTGGGTCTTGGAGAAGGGTGTTCACATTGGGAATTCTGTGACTGAGTGACTGAGGCACATCACAGTGAGGAACACGCAGCTTTGAACATGCTGTCCCATCAGGTGGAGGTTTTCCTGATCAGGAGAGAGTTAGTGGTGGGCTCATCCCCATACCTAAGTGTGGTAATGGTGTCACGCCGCAATACGACTCCTCTCATCTCTATGCGTTCCTGGTTTTTTCTGCTGTAGCACAGTGTCCTGAAACCAGCTGGCCAGACTCCAGGGGATACCCCAGGCAGTTGTCCTGGCTACGTCTGGTGGGCTGCTCTCTTCATGTCAGAGTCACGAGGTTGAGCTGGAGCCATGGCAAATGTGGCATGAGTTAGAGAGCTGGTTCTCACCTTAGGACAGAAGACAAGGGAGCATCCCAGAAGCTCCAGGCTTGGTGGGGCCTTACTGTGCCATGTGGCCTAAAGCTAGGACTGACCCATGTGTGTGTACCCAGCTAACATCCCATTTGTGACTTGCCTACCATGTCATCTGCCTTCCTGGCCTAGGTTCTCATGTTAGTGAGACCTCTGACCTCTCTTGCTCCAGGAGGATTATCTTCTAACAGGAGGCCAAGGCCCTGGAGTGCAGCTTGACCTGACACTTACCCTGTCCCTGGGTTCCAAGCATCGCTGGGACTCTGCCCAAGAGCTCGTCTTGGCCAAAAAACCCATCCTGGGACCTCAGCACCATAGAAAGTCGTGGGTGGGTCCCTCTGGGCACCTGCTCACTTCAGTGTGGCTTCCATCTTCCTTGTGGTCAAATCCATTACAAATCCAGGGGTGATGACAATGAGTATCTCTGAAACTGCAGCATCTCCCCAGTCCCAGGGTTCCTCATGGCCTAGGGGTCATGTCCACAACCAGTACCACCAGCACTTCCTAAGCTCCGTGGCATGTAGGTCAGTGCTCTGGGTACAATGTTGCTATCACCCTGTCAGATCCCGTCCATCCAACAGGGCTCAAGGCATTAGAACCCAAGACTCAATGGGAATTGAGGCTCATAAGAGTGAAGGGGACTGACAGACAAACCTTACACTCGTGTCTTTGTGACGAGGAGCCTCAGTCGCCTCCCCTCTGGCTTTCTGGAGCTGCCACCAGAGCCTTCCTGCAGCCATGCCCAGCCAGCCCTCCCTGCTGGTGGAGATGGACAGTGTCCTGGATCACAGTCTGTGTGACTCCTTGCTATGCTACCAGGGCCGGGAAAGGAAGTTGGCTCTGAGCTTCTATCTGCTGAGATCGTGAGCATTTAGTTATCGACAATCTCAAGGTCATGGCCTGCATCCTCCATGTCTGCAGTTATTATTCTGGAACTCAGTTCCTTAGAAGAGGTCAAAACTGGCCTCAGAGAGTGAATGCATCTATCACACAGGGCTGTGGGCACACACCAAACTGACACTAACAGTGTGGTCCGCTTCTCCCGCGGTCATTTGCTGCTTGGTTGATGCAAGTGTTTCTGTTGTGAGGGACAAGAGTGCTGGGTCCTGAGTATGGGGGTATGTGTTCAGCTTATGTAAGAAGGTGGGTTCTAGGTCTTCCATGAACTGACTGCTCTAATAGAGTCCTTTCAGTTGGCCTTGCTAGGAAAGCCAAGTTTTCTATCATGGATAAAAAGGTTTATCCTGTACTTGGACACTGTAATGTATCCCATAAAACAAAACAAAACAAAACTTTCCAGCTCTGTTCATCCAAGTAAATGATATTTTCTCTTCCTCATTGAAAGTTTCCATTTGGTATTAAGGTCAGGACAGGTCTGCTGTATGAAGGAACATGCTGTTCTGAATCAAAAGCCCATACAAGAGTGTACTACAGACAGCAAGAGAGATGAAAATGACAAGACAGTATGATAACCGTGGTCCCTCCTCAACAGAGGGCTGTGGGTGTCACAGAGCTCAGCTCACCCAGCCCACTCCTCTTTTGGTGATTGCACAGCTTCTCTGGACCCTTCTTCCCAACTGCTGGTGGGAAGAAGTACCTCTACATTCAGCTTCAGCTTGTGGGTCCATGGCTTATGCAACTGCTGGGCTGGTGGCAGCATCTCCAGATTCCCTCCAATGCTCATGTGGACCACGATGGATGGAAGGGACAGCTGATGATAGGCACTGCTGTCACCTCAAATTAACAGTCATCTGTTGAGACTGAAATGGAGTTAATTTTAAGCCCTCAGGTCATTTCTGCAAATGCCAAAATATAGGGTCAAGCCACTAAAAAATGCATATGCTTTGATGGTGTGCACAAGATCAGATGAATGGCCAGACAGGTCAGTTGCAAATGACAAAGGCGCTTTGTATAATGAATATGCTCCATGAAAAGCGTTGAGACTGGATAGTAGATATGGATTCAGGGCCACGGAGATGCCCACACAGGCTGATCACCCCAGGGATGAGACAGAGCCCCACTCCTTGCCTCACACAGCTGTGAGAGCATTGAGGAAAAGATGTATGTAAAAGTGCTTTGTAAATCTACAGTGCTACATAAATCAGATCTGTGGCATCTCTTACAGAGTGACTTTGCCTAACGCCTCCCAAACCATATTTCTTGAAAGCCTAATGCCTGAGAGAAGCCATGAGGGCAGGGGAGTCCTGGACAACAGTCATAACTTGGGCCTGGCTCTAGCCCTGTGGACTGTGCTTGTTGTGGCCTAGGGAAGGCCAACAGGTACACATGAGCCAGGCCTTCTCTGCTCACAGCACCACTCCTGGCTTCATTTCAGGAGACTCTTAAAACATCTCCTTTTCAGGAAGAGAAGCTGTCCTAAGGTTGGCCTCACTCTGGGGTCACAGAAAGAACCAGTCAGCATCCCCCACCCTGAAACCTGAGAGTCAGTCGCCCCCTACAGGGCGATGCCCAACTCACAGTCCATGGGACTCCCTTCTGCTTCCTCCACCCTACTTAAGAAGCTTTAGGAACCAAGGGCTGTCAAGGGGCCACATTCATCCTCAGGGTCAGCCCCTTCCCAACAGTTGAGGACGCAAGTTCTGAGGACTAAGCCACACCTCATGCCACTGAACTGCGCTAGCAGGGTTCAAAGACAGTTCTGTCTTGGCAAAAGAACAGTGTCTGACACTTGCAACTCAGGAATTCTGCAGTGGCAAACACCAGCCCTTATGCACAACTCCCCCCAAACTAATCACAACTGGGTGTGATCATTCAGGCAAGTATTATAAATCAAAATAAAGAAGGAAAGTACACAGATACGTTCCTTACATTCCTAGGACACAAAGCAACACTTAGCAGTTTTATAACAAGAAACTTCTAAGAAGGCGGTAGTGTTGGCTGGTGAATCTGCTTACAGAATCATTCATTCATCCATCCATCAAATATTTATTGATCTACCATAAACAAAACACCTTACTAAGGAGGGAGGCAAAGATGAATGTAGGCAGGATTCTTGCCCATGGGGGAGAGGAGAAGCTCTCCACACACAGCTGGGCTACAGATCATATATCAAAGGTGTCATCTCCTCGACTGCCCATGGTGGGGCGAGCTCCCTTGCAACCTGCTCATAGTTCTGTTGATAAGCCGGAAGAGTACTTAGCTGTCAGCCCTCCACCTCCTTCCTGGGTTCCAGGAAGCATAGACTATGTGTAGTCTACTTAGTCCCCTATTGTGGGTTGAACTGTGCTCTGTAAAAACAGACATAACAGTCCTAACCTCCATACCACAGGTAGGAGACTGAATGGAATCTGACTTGGAAGATGATTCTTACGGATGTAATCAAGAAGGCTCTTGCAGATGTGATTAGGGTAGGCACTAATCCTATGACTAGTGCTCTTATAAGAGCATTTGGACACAGATACACACAGCAGACACACAGGAAAGAAGTTCGCATGAAGACAGAGAGTAACAGAGACTGGATTGATGCGGCCACAAGTCAAGAGATGCTGGGAGCCACCAGAGCTGGAGGAGAACAGAAAGCATTCTCCCCTAGATCCTCCAGAGGCAGTGCAGCCCCGCCGACATCTTAATCTCTGGCTTCTCAACCTTAGAACTTCAAACTGTGGTTTGAAGCCACCATGTTTGTGATATTTTATTATGGCAGCCCCAGAAGACTTATACATTCCCTCAACACTGTGCCTGAGTTGGCCAGACTCAGATATTACTGGATCCCTGCATCTGAGAGTGTGGAAACAGCAGACATTGCAGTCAGGCTGGATTTGAAGTGTCCAGCTCAGTCTCCTACCTGTGGTCTCTGCCACCCCATCCCTGGCTTTGGATCCAAGGGCTGTGCATGACTGATGGTATAACCAGACAGTGCCAAGCCCCATTAGCTGTCCAAGCATGTCTGCCCCATCAGTATCAAGCAGGTAGGTTGCATAGAAGAAACAAAAGGCCTTCCCCTCACCTAGTTGTTCCCTTGGTCTTCAAAGCACATGAGCTCCCAGCTGGAGACTTCCCCCTGCGCATCCTGGGAGAATCCCTGATCATTTTGCGTCTTCCCTCCCTCATTGTCTCTCCTCCTGCAAAGCCTCCTACCTCTCCCAATCCATCATGCCACACCCTGCACATCTCCTGTCCTACCTGCCTCAGCCAGTGCTCACCTGGGCTCCCTCTGGGCCTTCCCTGCTCCTCTCTTCTACTGCTCCTATCCCTGGTCTTAATATTAGCTCCAACTAAAACCATACTTTATTGCCTGTGTCCTCTGCTGTAAAGCACATTTCTCAACACAATGATGGTGGTTCATTTCTCTCCCAGAACCTGGCAGGGGACCTGGCACACATTGTGTCTAGTGAAGGAATGAAGGAAGAAATGCACAGGGAGCTTATGAAAGGAGCAGAGAAAGGAGCCTCAAGAAGTGCCTGGCAAGTGCCTCAACCTCCTTGAGCCTCAGTTTCTTCATCTGCAACATGGGAATAAGAACATTACTTAGCCCTGAGCACACAGTTCTTAAGAAACAAGAACTGTTTGATTTCAAGAGCTTAACACATGAGAGAGAATGCAGGACACGTTTTGTGTTGTATAAACACAACCTGTAGTATTATAAATCAAAATAAAGAAGAAAAGTACACAGATATATTCCTTATCAGCTTACATAAACTTTAATCTAGAAGGCTACTGTATTAGTTGCTAGGGCTGCAATAACCAAGGACCACAAACTGGGAGGCTTACACAGCAGACATTTATTTTCTTCCTGGAGGCTGGACATCTGAGATCACAGTGTGGGCAGGGCTGGTTCCTCCTGAAACCTCACTCCATGGCTTGCAGATGGCCATCTTGACTCTGTGTCCTCACAAGTTTGGCCCTCTGTGTGTCTGTATCCTCATGCCCTCTTCCTATAAGGACACAGGTCCTGGTGAATCAGGGCTTACCCCCAGGGACTTCATTTAACCTAATCTCCTTTAAGTCCCCATCTCAAAAAATGGCCACACTGGGGGTCAGAGCTTCAACATGGATTTTGGGGGGAACCATTCATTCATTCATTCCATAAGAGCGGCTTTCTGAAGAGCTGCCCTACTGGACTCAGTGACCTGAGGCTTCTCTATCGATTTCATGTCCAGAAGGCACTCTAGAGTCAAGTCTTCTTACCTTCATGTCTCAAATGAAGAGAGCTGTCCCAAATGGGAGGAGCACTACTTTCAGGGTGGTTATAAGGCCTAGAACATAGAACCAGAGGTGAGGACGATTCCAGGTTGTCAGGGTGGGAATGGAAGATGCAGGATGTGATTGACAAATCACCAAGTGGTTTGAGTGGCATCACTGAATCCTGACCTCCCAGAGTCTCAGCTTCCCCATCTCTGAGGGGGTGAAGACTACAGTCAGGGCAGAAGTGACACCAAGAAGCAGGTCCAACAAAACAACAGTTGGGCACAGAACTCATGGATGCTGGTTCTTGGGTTCCTTAGCACCGGCTTCCTACAAGGATGAAACAGACTCCCTAAACACAGACTTGGGACTCGTTGGGGTTCTGAGTCTCTGCATCAGATGCCGTCTTTATTTTTTTTTTTGAGTTGGAGTCTCACTCTGTCGCCCAGACTAGAGTGCAGTGGCTGCTCCCGGCCACCGCAGCCTCGACCTGCTGGGCTCTGGTGATCCTTCCGCCTCAGCCTTCCAAGTAGCTGGAACTACAGGTGCGCGCTACCACGCCCGGCTAATTTTTTGATTTATGTAGAGATGAGGTCTCGCCAAGTTGCCCAGGCGGGTCTTGAACCCGCAGGCTCAGGCAATCCACTCACCTCAGCCTCCCGAAGCATGGGATTACAGGCTGAGCCACCGAGCCCGGCCAAGATGCCATCTTATTGATGGCTTAAACCCATGGCTTAAACAACACGTGTTTACTCTTATAGCTCTGGGGCCAGAGTCTGACAAGGTTCTCACTGAGCCAAAATTCAGGTATTGGTAGGGTTGGTTCCTTCTGGGGACTCCTGGGGAGAATCTGTTTTCTTGTCTTTTCTAGCTTCTAAAGGTGTTCCTTGACTCATGACTCTCCTCGTCCATAAAGCAGCATCTTCTGCTTCCCTTGGCGTCCATCTTTTGGCCTCTGCTGTTGCTTGAACTTCCTCTGCCTCTCTTTCATAGGACTCCTGTGATTGCTCTTGGGACTCCCTCAGATACTCTTCCCATCTCAAGATCTTCAACTTTGAACCCTATCTGCAGAGTCCCTTTGGCCACAGAAGGTAACGTCCACAGGTTCCAGGGATTAGGCCATGGGTAGGCTTGGGGGTGTTATTCAGCCTTCCACACATATTCACAGTAATCTCTAGAAAAAAATCTTCTTTCCTGGATGTCTTCCATTGCTCCCACCCCCAGTCATCCCAGAAAAAATCACCAGGGACATTGCAAGGAGAGGTCTTGAAGCTAGAGAGCCTAACCCCAACTGTGTCTGTGTGGCCACCTTCTGCCTATCTGTGGGTAGGTGAAGTGCTGGGCACATGGGAAAGCTTGAGGAATGGGCTCTTCAGGGCCTATTAAAGGAGGTCAGCATGCAAGAAGATCTCTAAGGTTCTTGACCATGATTACTATGGCCATAGCTACTCTTAGGACCCTGGGACACTGGGGAGGGAACCGAGAAGGTCCAGCCACATGCCTTGAATCCTGGTCTCTCCTCCACCTTGAACCACTGGGTCTCCGCCTTCTCCTGGGTGGAGATACTTCTGGACCTGCCTCCAGCTCCCCAACGTTGCATGACACCAAGGTACTTCCAGGCCCAGGGCCACATCGTGTGTTTTCTGGAGGAAAATAAATACGGGTCCATCTTCCCCACAGGAATCGAGGCCCAGAGGCAATGAGAACAATTTTTACTCACAGCCGGTTGGGTCTGGGGAGTTTGGCAGGCAATGGCTTTGACTTTTCTGGTCCACCTGTGGCCTGGGAAACCCAGGAGGATCCTTCAAACAGGCCTGGAGGCCTCAGCACTGGATCCTCATGGCTTGTTCTTTTACTAGGCACTGGGAAGTCCCAGGCCTAGCATCTTGCAGCACCCAAATCAGTAGGGTGAGGAAAGAAGGGTCCCACCCTTCCAAGCCCTGCCCACTCTCTCTCATTATTTTGAGCTGCTGAGCACACAAGGCAGCCAGTGGCCAGGGGCAGCCTTGGAGACTGGGCTTGAGCCCTGAGCAACCTCAAAGCCTCTAAGCCAGGCTCTGGCCTTGGGGCAAAGCTAGCTTGGGGGCTGGGATAGAGCTTCCTGCCCAAGGGGGATCCTAAGACCCATGCTAGTAAAAAAAGATCCCATGGCAGTGACAACCACCAGGGCATTTCCTCTTCCTGATGTCCACTGGAGTCTCGCTCAGGAGCTGAAGGTCAAAGTCAAGACAGACCAGTCTCTATTCTTATTCCACGATGATGACTTACTTTCAGGATTTTGGGGCCCAAGGTGGAAGGGTACCTGCATGTGTCCTGGAGAAGAAAACAGGGCTGGGCTTTGGTCTTCTCTGAGTGCAAACAAAGGCACAGTTGTGCAGAAAAAAACATTAACAAAAATGGCTACTAAACTGCAGGCCCTGCCTGGTGGTAAATCCTTTGGTAGACACAGAACTGGGTGAGGACTGACCCTGGCTTCAGGGAAGGAGGGGCAGGGTCAGTGTAAGCACAGCTGTGTGAGTGTCCTGGGGCTGCCATAACAAAGCACAGCTTTGGTGGTTTAAACATCAGAAATGTACTCTCTCACAGCTCTGGAGGCTGGAAGTCTGAGATTAAGGTATTGCCAGGGTTGGTTCCTTCTGAGACCGTGGGAGGTGTCTGTTCCAGGTTTTTCTCCCTGGCTTGCTGATGGCTATTTTCCCTGTGTCTTTATATTGTCTTCCTGCTATGCATGATTGTGTCCAAGTTTCCCCTTTTTATAATGAAATCAGGCATACTGAATGAGAACCCACTCTAATAGAGTATGACCTCCTCTTAACTAACCACATCTGCAAGGACCCTGCTTCCCAGAAAGGTCACATATTCTGAGGTCTCAGAGGTTGTGATTCCAACACAGGAGTCTGGCAGAAGGGAGTGGACAAAATTCACTCCACAGCAACAGCAGGAAAGTATTTTGCTTTCCAAGTGGCTGCCGAGCCTGGAAAGGGCCAGGCCAAGAACGGGCATCCTCTCCAACAAACAGGGGGGGGGGGCTGCTTGGAAGCACCCTAAGGTTCACTCTTTGACCCCATAATAACTTGGAGACTTAGGTATCCTGTTGCACCTGGGATCCAGGCCTGTTTCTTGGTATCCAGGTTCCTCAGGTTGGGCTGCCAGTCAGTATCAGGGATTTGGCTAAACTGTCCCTGGACAGAGCAAGCTCCCAGGCTGCTGTCTGAGAGTTTTCCTTTTCCTTTGCATGATTTGTGATTGTGTCTCATCTGTGTCTTCTTGGCCTGCCCCTCTACTCTGTGGCTCCCAAGGGCAGGGTGAGGTCTCTGTCTAGAGCTGTTTGTGCACCTTCATCTCCCTGACTAAAGCTCTGAGTGGGCAGCTCATCTGCATCTGGGGCAGACAGGCTGCTGTGGCCTCAGGAAACAGGGGCACTGTGGGGCCAAGTCCTCACTGATCTGACCCTGGAGGGAGCTTTAGGTCGAGGGACCTGCCTCTTGCTCAGATCAGTGTCAGCAAGCTTAGGGCTGGACACACCCTCCAAACTCCCTGGGCCCACCCAGCTGTGAGCAATGGTTTTCTCGATGCCTCTGGGCCTCCTTCCTGTGGGAAAGATAAACCTATATTTATTTGCCTCCAGAAAATACATAATGTGGTCTTGGGCCTGGAAGCATCTTGGTGTCATGAGGCTCTGGGGAGACGAAGGTGGGTCTGGAAACATCTCCACCCAGGAGCCACGTGAGTATCTGGCGAGAGCTCTCAGAACAAGCCTTTCCTACTGATGTCATCACTGCTGCCACTGTGGCAGAGGGGCTCCTTCTGGAGGGAAGCTGGACCTCTGGAGCCCTGCTGGGAATTCACACCTATTCCTGAGACCTCAGGGCTGCACATTAGGGAGATGTGGAGGTTTAGAAAGGGGTCCACATTTCCAGGCAAGTCAGCCTGTCTTAGGAAAGCTCCCTCCCACTCCTGGCAGGGGCCCAATAACCCCCAGTGGCAACCCCATAGCAGGTTTCTCTCTCCTGAGGACCCCCAGAAGCTAGTGGTCCCTGCCTGTACCCGGTCTTCTCTCCAAGATGACCCTGTTTGACTCCCAGACCAGACTTGACTAAAACGAGGTCTGATTCATCCCCTGTGGATTTTTGCTCACAAAGGAGTCTGCTCATTCCAAATCCCATTAGCCAGTTTCACACAGATGAGACACTTGAGCTTGCGTGCTAAATCAACTGACTTTTGACAGGCAGGTCCAAGATGCCCAGCCCTGGTCATGGGAGCCTGGCACCCAGTTTTCCAGGGGGAACCCCAGTTGTTGCGAGTGAGGAGGCTGTGCCGAGAGACCCGAGTTACTGTAAAAAATGGGTACTGGTATCCAGTATGGAAAGAAGTCAAGATGGGGATTGTAGGCAGCCTCACAAATGGTGGGCTGGGGCACCAAAGGCGAGGTGCAGGCAGGCCAAGGAGAGATCAGAGACACCCAGCCTGAGCCCCAGCGCCCTACAAAGATGTGCTGTGAGATGTGAGGCTGTGTTCTTAGCACAATTGCTGTTTCTAAGGACATTTCCTCTATCCCCCAGATTCATGATTCACCTGCCATAGTTCGGTTGTGGTTGGGGGTCAGGGTGGCTAAGCACCACAGAGAACAGGGATGTTTCTGATGTTTCCTGCCATGTGTTCGGCACTTTCATGGCAGGGAGCCTGAAACCATTTGCAAGGCCCTGTCATGCCCACCCCCTTTCCTGTGAACTGTCCCCAGCACCTGGGGTGGGCACTTGTGTATGTGTCTAAGTCTGGTGGTGATCCACTCTCTCAGGAATCTGTCTCTTGGCTGGAGGCTGTAGGCCAAGATGGTGGTTGCTGAGGGCACCCTGGTTTGGGGACCACTCCCAGCCAGAGAGTCAGCTCCATCCTGCCCTGTGGCCTCACAGTAGATCTTCTTTTGCTTAAAAAGCAGGAGGAAATGGTTACTCTTTCTTGCAACCAGAAAGAGCAGAGTATTATTCCCAAATGCACAGGAAGGGAACCCGGGTCTGGAGGCTCTATGAGTCCCCAAAGCCACATAGCCAGTGGGATTAAGCCAGGTCTGGAAGCAGCTCCATCGGTCCCAGAGCCTGCTTCTTCAACTACCTCCTGCCTCGCTGTCCTCCTGGCCAGTGCCCCTTCTCAGGGACAACGCGCAGCAGGGCTCGATGTGAGCCCCTCTACAGGACTTCCAGGCAAAAAGCAAAACAAAACAAAACTCTATTTGGTATTGCTGAGGAATGCCCTAGGGCATTTGCCCTTTTCAGGTTAGGAGGAGATGGACCTGCAAGATGAACTTCTCACTGTTATAATTAAGGACAAGTAAATGAGAGGGAGGGTAGTCAACAGCACAAATGTGGAAAGAGGGAACCCACAAGGATTCTAAAGAATCAGCACATTAGAAAGCTAGCTAGACTCCCACCCGCTAAACAGACCCCATAGTCAGAGGACAAGCAAGAAAGCAGGCCCGGTGGAGCTTCTGCTGATTCAGCATTCACGGAGGGCTGAGATTGCTTCCATAGATCACAAAGTAATTGCACCTTGTGTGGGGGAATAAGAGGAACCATGCACGGCAAATGCAAGTTAGGCCTGCAATGACCGCTGCGGGGGGTAGGCAGTGGGGATGGCAGCAGAGAAAATGAAAGCAAACCCATGATAAACCCAGGAAGGTGGATGGAGCCACTGCATGCCTCCCTCTCCAGATCTGTCTTAATGCATTTCTTTATTGGTCATTATGTAGCTGGGTGGCAAGTTGGAAGATCGTTATCACCTCTGGATGCATCTGGATTGCTATAGACATCTAACCCCATCTCAGCAATAACAATGCCTGCCACTCACAGCCCTGGAGGACACAGCACCTGGATGCACATGTCCTTGGGCAGAAGACAGTAGATTGCCTTGCCCAAGGTTGGAATTAATGTGGGCAGGAATTGATTGCGCAGCCCTTCTGTGCCATGAGAAGTTGGGGAAAGAGGCAGGGTGGGTGGTGCCAGGGCCTTGTGGGGAAAGACCTTTCACTTAGTTTTTACAGAGAATCCGACTGGAGTGCCACCATTTTTATGCAAGTTGACAAGCTGCAAGGATATTTGTATTTCTTTTTTTTTGTTTTTGTTTTTTTTGAGTTGGAGTCTCACTCTGTCGCCCAGACCGGAGTGCAGTGGCCGCTCCCGGCCACCACAACCTTGACCTGACGGGCTCCGGCGATCCTTCCGCCTCAGCCTTCCAAGTAGCTGGAACTACAGGCACGCGCTACCACGCCCGGCTAGTTTTTTTAAAATTTATTGTAGAGATGAGGTCTCGCCAAGTTGCCCAGGTGGGTCTCGAACCCATGGGCTCAGGCAATCCACTCACCTCAGCCTCCCAAAGTGCGGGATTAAAGACTGAGCCACCGAGCCCGACTTATTTGTATTTCTTGATTAGCTAAATTCCTTTCTGGAAAAAGAAAACTTAAGTTTAAATTTGGAAAATTATATTTCTGTCTTTATAATGGTTTATTTATTGTCTTTAGCATATATCTATCTTTCGTGAGGACTTTGAGAATTTCATAGAAACTTCTATAAACTGGGCCCAGTTTAAGGAAGGGTTTCTTAGCAGTGCTAGAAAGTAGTGGATTACAGTTTGCTATTTCTGTTGAGCTGCCACTTTTATAGACAAGTCAAGTTATTTTCCCTTTTGGGGAAGAGAACAAAGTATTGACAGGGTCTGCAGTTTGAATCACTAATAGTAGGATCCAGGAATAATCTTCATACAAGAGGTGGATTAAGTCATTGGTAAAAGGAGAAGATGACAATGAATTTGTGCCATCAAGGCAAAATCCCGTCTCAGCATTGAATTCTGAGCAGCGACAAGGTCAGGACGCCATGTCAAGCTGCCCCTGTGATGGCCAATTAACACTCACAATTGAAGGAAAAGCCACAAGTGGCAATTAACACAAAGGTCTTGACAATGTTTACTCATCAGTTGGGTGGTGAGCCACTGGCTTTGCCACATGACTGCCGTGAATCTGCTTGAATGAGGCATTTTACCAACTGCTCTGGCCTAGCCCTCAAGTTTTTCTGTGATGAGGACACCTGTTTAAAAGAAGGGAGTTACAAAGGGCCCAGATGTGACAGTGGTTGATTAAATGCCTCGTGACAAAAGAAAGGCTCCTACAAAACCGAGCATGACCTCTATAGGCATTTGGAAAAAAATATATAAGCACACATGTGTATCCATGTGGGTATGAGCATCCCACATGTATATGTGCATGAGAGTGGATGTGTGTATGTGATTGTGTGTGAATGCTGGTGAGTATGCACATGTGTTTGTACAGATGTGTGTGTGCTCGTGTGTGCATATGGATGTGCATCTATGTGTTCATGGTGCACCCTCAGTCCTGGATGGTCTTCCAGGGGCCACCTGAACTCAGAGCTCTCACACAGTTGGAGGCATGGTGTAGTCCAGGACTTGCTCACTGGGAGTGTACAGGGTCTGAACATCTCACCACCCCAGTTCAATGGTCTTTGACCTTTCTCACTTTATCCCCAACCCCTTATGTCTGACCTTCACTTGCTGGTCCTGTGTCAGAAGCCATTACCTTCATGGCCTATTGGAAACTGGCCATGGGCCCAGACAGCCCACATATGGGGAGCATCTATGCACTCCTGAGACCCTAACAAGGGGACATATTTGTGTTTCTGAGGCCCCCAAACAGGGGATTATCTGTACTTGTAAGGCAGCCCTATCCATAGGGCTCCAGTTTCCAGTAAATTCCCTGCCATTTTCTCTCTTCCATTTAGGCATAGGTACTTCCTCTCTCCAGGAGAGTCCAGGCAGACCTTTACCCCAGCAAATGCTTCATGGCTGAGTTCTATCTGTCCTCTTCCTACCATCACAAAATGCCCTTTCTGCTCTGAGTTTGTCCCCACCTTCAAAACAAGACCACTGTCACTGGTGAGACATAGGGTCTCCTAAAGTGTAGAGCTGGGCTCTACCTGGTCAGGCAAGCCCAGGGAAGGAGCTTAACTCCCCTTAGCCTCAATTTCTACATCTATAAAATGGGAGTCTTTGGGGGATTTTCTGAAAAGTCTTAGCAAGGGCTGCATACCATCCCATCCCACCCATTTGCAGATCATGGCTGGACCCACCTAGCAGGCCCACCATCACTCCACCCTTATCTGTACACATGCAGAAGAAGTAGGGGTGGATGTCATGTTCAAGTCTTCCTGCAGACTCTTTGTTTAGGCTCTTCAGGGCATATTAAACTCCCCAAATAAGGAAAGTGGTCTCTGAGATCCCAAATTGAGTGATGACGCTTGGTATGGAAGTCAACATAGATGGTGGGTGGCTTTACCAAGAAGGCCTCCTCACTGACCCACATTTGAACATTCCTGCTGCTGACTTATAACCCCCATTCTCTCAGGGAAACATTCTGAGGATGTTTGAGGCTCACTCCACATGTGGCCCAAACCCAGAGACTACGGGGCCTCCCCAAATGGCCGAGTGTCCTCCTCAGATGAGCTGCACTCCAGCCACATCACACCAGGCAGCTCCCAAGTTGCTACAAACGCTAAACAGCCAGCCATGCCATTATGTGTAAGCAAGATGATATAAAGAATACAAAGAAAGAACTCAAAATCTAGAAGGATGCTATGTTCATTTGTTTTATAAGTATCTTTAAGTCCTTGCTCTACTTTTAGAAAATAGAAACTAGTGCTCAAAGGTGACGTAAATACAAGAAAGTCAAAGTGGAAATTCAAAGACGTGCCTTGACCCTGTAGGGTAGGCAGAAATGTAAGATGGATTCCATGACCTTTGCCCCTGGGGTCACTTCCATGATCATCTGGGTGGGTCAGATCTGATCACATCAGCATCTACTGGTGGCAGAAAGGGAAGTCAGAGACATTTGAAGTGTGAAAAAGATTTGGGTGAGGGAGGTTCCATTTACTGGTTCTCATTTGAAAGTGGAGGGGTCTCATGGCAAGGAATGTGGGTGACCTCTAGAAGCCATGAGCAGACTCAGCCAATAGCCAGCAAAGAATGGGGCTTCCATCATACAAGGGTCGAGACTCTACCTACTCCTTGTATGATTTGGAAGAGGATTCTGCCCCAGCTGAGCCTCCAGACAAGGCCACAGCCTGGCAGGACCCTCAGCAGGGAAACTACCCACGCCATGTAGGAATTTCAATCTGAAGAACTGTGCAATAATAAATGTGTGTTGTTTTAAATCACTAAGTTTGTGGTAACTTGCTATGTACCGTACAAAACCACTACACCCTACCTTGAGATAACTGACTTGTTATACTTCTTAAATTAAAATAACATGTTTAGCACTGGGTACACACAGACATAAAGATGAAAAAGACAGTCAGAGGACTCTTGAAGAGGAGAGTCTCTCAGCACCAGCAACCATGGCAGGGAAGCCCTGAGTCAGTCTTACCTGTTCCCCAGACTCACTGCAGCGGGCCAGTTGTTCCACCAGCTCCCAAGGTGGGTTTCTGCACTCAGCCTCACTGAGTTCTAGTTTCAGAGGATCCAGGGATCTTCCTCATGTCTGAGGCAGGCTGGAGCCCTCTCTGCAGCATCCTCTAGGTAAGGTAGCTTTGTGAGACCACAGGTAGGTATAGCCAGGCTATCCCGCAGCTCCTGGGCCCTCTGGCCACTTCACATTTTAGACTTGGTCTGGCTTACTCCCACCTTTGACCTGGGAAACTGTATCCCCCTGTGAAAGTCACAGAAAGGGAAGGAGGAAACCACCCTCCCTGGCCTCGCCCGGTGGCCTCACCCTTGGGGCTGGTGCTCTCCACCTGGAGTCCAAAGTCATCTCTAGTCCTCTAAAGCAGGGCTGGCCTCCCACCTCCTCCCCACAGCCTCATTTGCCTTAGGAATGGTCTGCCTCCTGGACAGCTTTTCAGAAGGAGCATGAAGGACATGGCTTTGTAGCGTCTTCCCTTTTTGTCCCAAGCCACGGTGCCACTTTGAAGTTTCTGTCACTTCGCCTGCACTAATCCAGTGCAGCATGCGGCCCTCTCTGCCAGCCCCAACGACTAGACCCCGGCCGGCATCAAGACAGTGACCACAGCATTTCAGCTGACTGCAGCTCCAGACTAATTCGGCCGTTAAGGTCACAGGAGAATGGAATCAAGGAGACCTGCGATGACAGAACAACCTCTAAGAGGCGACTCTTCAAAGGTGGCATCAGCAATGCCTCCTGCTAGGGCATCTTGGTATCTTCCGCGGCCAGGGCGCTGCCCTTCAAGCTGCGGGGACCTGGTGACTTCTGAAGCTCAAGATAAAAACCTGGTCACTTCCTCAGGCTCCCTTTCTCATGGTCTACCTCCAGCGTCCACTTTTGAAACAAATGGCTCCTTGGAGTGGGAAGGTCATCTCTGGCCAGGGGTCTGACACTGGGTCACTGAGCCAGACCTCAGGGCAGCATCTTCACACCAACAGATGCCAGCAGAATGTCAGCAGGGGAGCTGTAGTGGTCTTGCTGGGGCAAACCCCACGTGAGCTCCCTGTGCTATCAGAGAGGAGTCCAAGGAGACCAGGCCAGGAGGATCTGGCCAAACCCTTTGTGGTTTATATATATGTGACATCTACATAACTATTTATAGCAGCTTTGAGATATAATCCACATACCATACAATTTCCCCACTTAAATCCGATGGTATTTAGTATATTCATAGAATCTGGCAACCATCACCATAGTCAATTTTAGGGTATCTTCATCTCCTCAAATGAAATGCTATACCCATTAGCAGTCCTTCCCCATCTCCCACCCTCCGAGCCTTGGCTACCCTTGGTCTTTCTGTCTCCAAGCATTTGCTTTTTCTGAGCATTTCACATACATGTCCAGATCTTACCATACAGACTTTTGTGATTAACTGCTTTCACTTAGTGTGACGTTTTCAATGTTCATCCATGTTGCAGCATGTGTCAGGATTCCATTTCTTTTTAAGACTGAATGATATTCCATGTATGGTTATGTCAGAATTTGTCTACCCATTTGTTTATCCACTGATGAACATCCACTTATGAAACTGGATTGTTTCCACCTTTTGGTAGTTATGAACAATGTGACATGAACAGGCCTGTGCAGGTTTTCGTGTGGATGAGTGTTTTTATTTCTCTTGGGTAGAAGGACACTAGGAGTGGGATTGCTGGGTCACTTGGTCACTCTCACTTTATCTTTTTGAGCAACTGTAAAACTGCTTTCCAAAGTGGCTTGAGCACATGTCTGATTCTCTTGGTGTATACTGCCTAACTGCTTTCCAGAAAGATGGGCAAATTTATATTCTTACCAGCATCTTTCATGAGACCTCAAAAAGATATTAGATGAAAATAAAGCAAACCACAAATGAACCTTGAAGGGTATCTTGTGTGTTTTTGTCACTCTTTTTTAGTGATGACTCTCTCTTCACATTTTCCTTGACCACTCCCATTTGTATTTCAGGAATTTTCTATCCATGGGCTTTTACCCATTTTTCTCTGTGGACTGTGTGCTGATCATAGATTATGAGATATGTTTACCAGCTGTGTTGCAACTGCTTCCCCAAGCCGCGGTCTGCCTCCTACTTTTCATGAAGGTGATTTGACTTTCAGAAGTTTGAGATTTTAAGGTCAGTAGGAGTTGCCAGAGGTGATCAGGGGCTGCAGCTTGGGACTCTTGGATAGAATCCCAGCTCAGCAGCTCACTGGGTAGCCTTCATAACATTACTTAGCATCTCTATGCCTCAGTTTCCTCATCTGTGAAACGAGGACAGTAACAATCTGCAACCCATAGGGTGGTCATCAGAATAAACACATCAATGTATGTAACTGTTTAAGTATATAATGTCAGATGAGTGTTTGCAATTATTACTGATTTTTCAGACAATTTATGATTATAGCATTCTTCCTTATGTTGAACTCTATTAAGTATCCACCTACATTTTCTCTTAGTCATCTCAGAGCTTCACTGGTTATAGTATATTCTGTGACCCTAGGGAATTTAATTTGGAACATGGTATGAGGTAAGGATCCAATTTGAATTTCTCCCCAAATACAAAGTCAATTTTCCCAGCAGCTGCTATTGGGGATCTGTCTCGGTCTCATTGGTTTAAGATGCTCACTGCATACTGCATACCTTCATTTAAAATTCTTATAAACGCCTTGGTTCATTTCAGGACCACTTGGTCTGTTCTGTGGATCAGAAAACAATAGTAACAGGAGCTAACCTTCTTCAGTGTTTAATTTTATGCCTGGGACTTTGCCAAGCACAGTCCTTGTATTTTATTTCATGAAGTGGGGTCAGTGGCAGGACCCAGGCTCAGGCCAGGCAGGTGATTCCAAAGCCCAGGATGTAGCCGTTAATGACTGCCTAGCTCCTTGCTGGATTCCTCTTCTACCATTTACACACATGTCTGTATGCAAGAGGGTGAAGACACCTGAGTGAGTCTTCTGTTACAAAGTCTTCTCAGTCATGGAGACTGAATTACACTCAGAGAAAATATAAAATGGTTTTGTAAAGTTCTAAAAATTCCTGGGAAATTGGATTAAAATTGTATTAAATCTAAAATTTAATTTCTGAAAGAAGAGACAACCTCCAAATATTTAGCCCTTCCGTCACCTTATCAATGTTCTATGGCTTCTTTCTATTTATTTGTTTAGGTTTCTCAGTTAGACGTTTTACTTTATATAAGTGCCAACCATCTCTTGCTAACATTATTTCAAGTTATTTTATGTTTTTTGCTTTTATTAACAGGACTCTCTCCTCTCTCTTACTTTCATTTCACATATTCATTTTAATTAAATCATTACATATTCTAAACATAGTCGCATGGAAGTCAGATGCCACTGGCTTTTGTCTACAGCAGTTCCTCTGTGTGTAAGTTTTCTTCCTAAAGGCCACCTGTAAAGGCATCAGTTTTCACATCCTGAATAAACTGCACAAGTGACTGCTAATTCCAGCTCTTGACAAGTGGGTTGATTAACTTTTATTTCTCTAGTCCAGGGCTGGCAAACTTGTGCTGCAAAAGGTCAGAGAGCATGCATTTTCATCTTTTTGGGCCATAAGTTCTCCCTTGCAATTATTCAACTCTGCCACTGTGGCATCAACACATCTGTAGACAATATATGAATGAGCATGCAAGACTATGTTTCATAAAACTAAAACAACAAAAGGAGAGGCAGGCTGGATTAGGCCTGCAGACTGTAATTGCAAAACTTTGACCTACACCACAGAGTGTTTGTATTTGTGAGAACTTTACAGTTGAATGCAAATGGGGAGCTTTCTTTAGTCATAATTGGTTCAATTTAATAAGCTTATATTAGTTTTCAAAGTGTTTCAGTTGACTCTCCTGAGTTTTTGAAGCACCTGTTTATCTCATCTGTAGGTAATAATATTTTCTCATATCAAATATTAATATGATTGCATATGCCAGAACTTCCAAAAAGCAACCAGTAACACAGGCCTTCCTGACTCAGCCTAGTAGACGGGACTGGGGCATCATCTGAAATACAATGTTGTCTTTGGATTCAGATGACACCGGGCCCACCTTACCCTCCAAGTTAACTGGAGGTTTGTGGATTGGTACATTTGCTCATTTGATTTAAAAAAAAATGAGTGATTTTGTGTCTGCCTACTGTCTTGTTCAACATCTACTGAATTAGAAGACATTTTAGAAAATGGGATCTCCCAATATGGTTTGTCAATCTACCTGATTTCTTTGTTAGTCTGAGTCTTACTCTGTTGCCCAGGCTGGAATGCAGTGGCATGCTCACAACCACAGCAGCCTTGACCTGCTGGGCTCAGATGATCCTTTTACATCAATCTTCCAAGTAGCTGGAACTACAGGTGTGTGCCACCACCTCCAGCTAATTTTTTTATTTATTGTGGAGATGAGGTCTTGCCAAGTTGTCCAGACTGATCTTGAACGCCGAGGTTCAAGCAATCCTCTTGCCTCTGCCTCCCAAAGTGCTGGGATTACAGGCATGAGTCACTACTCCCAGCTCCTACTTGATTTTTAAATACAGATATAACTCAGTTATATCAGTTCCAGACCACCACAATAAAGCAATGTTACAGTAAAGTGAATCACACCAATATTTTGGCTTCTTAGTGTATATTAAAGTTATATTTATACTTTATTGCAGTCCATTAAGTGTTCAATAGCATTCTGTCTAAAAAATGCACATACCTTCATTTAATATTCCTTATTGCAAAATAAATACTAATGATCATTTTGAATCTTCAGCAAGCCGTAATCTTTGTGCTGGTCGAGGGTCTTGCCTCAATGCTGATGACTGTTGACCAATCAGGGTGATGGCTGCAGAAGACTGGGGTGACTGTGACAATTTTAAAAAATAAGACAATAATAAAAGTTTGCCGCCATTGATTGACCCTTTCTTGAGAGAGTTCTTTGTAGCATATGATGCTATTTGATAGCATTTTACCCACAGTAGTAGAACTTCTTTCAAAATTAGAGTCAATATTTCAAACCCTGCTGCTGCTAAACAATTAAATTTATGGAATAGCATAAATTCTTTATTGTCATTTCAACACTGTCTACAGCATCTTAACTGGAAGGGGAGTCCATCTCAAGAAAACACTTTCTTTGCTCATCCATAAGAAGCAACTTTTCAACATTTAAGTTTGAACACAAATTGCAGCAATCCATCTTCAAGCTGCATTTTTAATTCTAGATCTCTAACTACTGCCACATCTGCAGTGACTTCCTCCACTGAAGACTTGAACTCCTCAAAGTCATCCATAAGAGTTGGAATCAACTTCTTCCAAATTACTTTAATGTTGATATTTCAATCTTCTCCAATGAATCACAAATGTTCTTTATGGCATCTAGCATGCTGAAATCTTTCCATAAGGTTTGCAATTTACATTGCCCAGATCCATCAGAGGAATCACTATCAATGGCAGTTACAGCTTTATAAAATGTATTTCTTAAAGAATAAGACTTGAAAGTCTAAATTCCTCCTTGATCCATGAGATGCAGAATGGATGGTTGTGTTAGTAAGCATAAACACAACATTAATCTCCTTGTACTTCTCCATAAGAGCTCCTGGGTGATCAGGTTCATTGTCAATGAACAGCAATATTTTGAAAGGAATCTTTTCTTTTTTTTTTGGGAAGATCTCAAAAGTAAGCTTAAAATAGTCAGTAAGCCATGCTATAAATACATATGCTGTCATCTAGGCTTTGCTGTTCATTTATAAAGCTTGGGATAGTAGTTTTAGCATAAGTTTTAAGGGCCCTAGGATTTTCAGAATAGTCGATGAACACTGGCTTCAACTTAAAGTTACCAAGTGCATTAGCCCCTAACAAGAGAGTCAGCCTGTCCTTTGAAACTTTGAAGCCAGGAATTAACTTCTCCTCTTTAGCTATGAAAGTTGTAGATGGCATCTTACAACAAAGGCTGTTTTGTCTACATTAAAGATCTGTTGTTTAGTACAGCCACCTTTAACAAAGATCTTAGCTAGATCTTCTGGATAACTTGTTGCAGCTTCTACTCAACACTTGTTGCTTCCCCTTGCACTTTTATGTTATACTGATGGCTTCTTTCCTTAAGCTTCATGAACCCACATCTGTTAGCTTCCAGCTTTTCTTCTGCACCTTCCTTACCTTTCACACCCTTCACAGAACTGAAGACAGAGCCATTCTCTAGATTATGTTTTGGCTTCAGGGAATGTTGTAGCTGGTTTGATCTTCCATCCACATCACTAAACCTTTCTCCATATTAGCAACAAGACTGTTTAACTTTCTTATCATTTGTGTATTCACTGGAGTAGCACTTCTAATTTCCTTCAACAACTTTTCCTTTGCATTCACAACTTAGCTAACTATTGCAAGAGGCCCAGCTTTTGGCCTTTCTTGACTTTAAACATGGCTCCTTCACTAACCTTAATTCCTAGCTTTTGATTTAAAGACAGATACCGACCTTCCATTCGACCCCGCAATCCCCCTACTGGGAATATACCCTGAAGAACTCAAATCACTCTATAAAAAAGATACCTGCACACATATGTTTATTGCAGCATTGTTCACAATAGCAAGAACCTGGAAACAACCATGCTGCCCATCAAAAGAGGACTGGATTTTAAAAATGTGGTACATATACACGATGGAATACTATGCAGTCATAAAAAAGAACAAAATCATGAATTTCGCAGCAACCTGGATGGAACTACAGTCTATAATACTGAGTAACCTCTCACAGAAACAAAGATCTGAGTATCACATGTTCTCACTCATATAATGGACCTTGAACATCCAATGTAATACTATAAGAAAATGACTGACAGTACTGGGAAACTATGGGGGGGAGGGGGATGGGATTAACAGTAGCATATATCTGTCTGGGGATTAGGAAACACCTCTTATCAACAGAGTGCCTGAATGAAATGTAATTGTACACCTAACCCTTAACTGTACCCCACAAAACCATAATAAAAAATATTGATTAAAAAAATAAGTAAATAAAGACAGATACATGCAACTCTTCCTTTTACTTGAACACTTAGAGGTCACCGTAGGAACTGTTAATTAGACTAATTTCAATATTGCTGTGTCTTAGGAAATAGGGACGCCCAAGGAAAGGGTGAGAGACAGGGAGTGGCCAGTCAGATACACATGATAATCATTAAGTTTGCCATCTTATATGGGTATAGCTTATGGCACACTAAAATAATTACAATAGTAACATCAAGGATTACTGATCACAGATCACCATAACAGATAGAACAATCATGAAAAAGTTTGAAATACTGTGATATTTACAAAAATGTGACACAGAGACACAAAATGAGACAATTGGATAAATAGTGCCCACAGACTTGTTCCAGGCGAGGTTGCCCCACATCTTCAACTTACACAAAAGGCAATATCTACCAAGTACAATAGAATGGGGTATGCCTGTATTAAAATGCATTTTCATTATAGAGATGTGGGGTACAAATGAGGATTACCTACATAAGTAGGCTGCATGCTGGTGAAGTTTGGGCACCTAACTGGCCCTCACACCACCAGTAGTGGACCAGGTACCCTTTATGTTGTCACATACCCTCCGCCTTACTCGTTCCCTCCTTTCCTCCCCCAGCAGTGCCCAGCAACTGCCAATCTCACCCTTGTGCTAATGTGACTAGTGGTCAGGGTCCACTTATGAGTGAGAACATCAGTTCTTTGTTTCTGTGATAGTTCACTTAGTATGATGGTCTCCAATTCCATCCAAGTTGCTGCAAGTCCATGATTTTGTTCTTCTTTATGGCTGCATAATACTCTGTCATGGATATGTACATATTCTACTGTGTGGGTGGTGGTCTTTTCTTATAAAGGACTTAGAATTCAGTATATGCTTTTATGTAGGTGTGGGTGATGTGTTTCCTATTCACCACTGACATAAAAGGATGCACATGCCAGGGGGCAAGGATCCCCCAGATGTATCTGCCACTCATAAGACAATGCTGGGTACACAGGGGCCTCAAGTGCACTTGGCTGAATGAATCTAGTGCCTCACACAGTGCCTGGCCAACATCAGAGACTCAAAGTCTTTGTGGAAGAAGGTGATTTTGTTGGTACTTTTCTACCTTTTGGGACACTTCTGGCATCAGAATTTTACTAGCTCCTAAAATAAACCAGACAATTTTCCACATTTTCTAGTACTGGGAGAAAAAAGACGTGCATACTTAATATTTTAAAAGAATATGCTCATTAAACCTTCTTTACCTGAAAATTTTTACTGGAGAATACAAAATTTTTCTATTCCAGTTATTTTGGGTAATGTTTCCCCTGGAAAAATCTATATTTAATCAAAATTTCCAGATTTAGTAATCAATACTCTAGCTATGCATACACTCTTGAATAATTTAAGGTTCCATATATGCTACTATTTTCCCTTCTTCTTTTCATATTTATTTTTCTGAATTAAAAAAATTACATACAACAGAGGTAAAGCCACATTTTTAAAAGTTTTTTTTTTAACAATCCTATAATCAATTCTATGCCTTTCTTTCTCAAAGTAATTAATGCTTCATTTTAGTAGTTGCTTTCTCATCTTTTGGAGGAAGTAGTTTTTTCCCGATCTTTGATTCCTTATTTCCATTCTTTCTGATGTGACAATAAAGGCACATAAAGATATGCATATACTAAGGAAGACATCTTTCACTGCACCGTCAAATAGACTGTATTATTCCTATTATATTCTAAATGGGATATTAATAATTAAGATGCATATGTGATATTGTTCAGGATGTGCTGGCCCTGTTCAAGTCTTCCAATCCTTACAACAGCCCATGGAAGCTGTGCTTTTTCCATTTTATGAATGTAGAAACTAGGGCACAGAAAGAAAAATTTGCTCTATCTGTGACTGGACACCAGCAGACTGACTTCAGATCTTGCACATGACCTTTTGTGAGTGTGGTAGCATGTTGTGTGTCATCCTTAATCAACAAACTATAAGAAAGTACTGATTTATAAAGTTATTTTTTTATATAGTTGAAATATAGTCTATCATCATTGGAAAAAATGCTGGTGTATCTCTTCTCTTGTGAGGTTTAATTCATGACTTGACTTATGAATATTTTTTGTAGAGATTTCAAAAATGATAGAAAATTAGAAGCATTCTTGTTGGTATGCTGCAATTTCAATATGTAGCTGCAAATTCAATTTTAGTAATTTCATTATTCAAAAGATCTGTGCTCTGTTTCTTTTTATTGTTGTTATCAGTGATGTTTACCTGACCTTAACACTGATTTGAGAGTTGTTTAAATTTATACTAAAAATTGTCTCTGATCATTTATTAGCAATTCTGCTTGTTTAATCTATTCTTATGTTGTGCTAGTCAATGCATAAAGGTTTCTGAATGTGACACTTTCATTGTAGTCTAAACTGTACTGTATAAACACGTCAATTCATAAATGTATCAATATATGACATCATTTTGTTCCAATTTAGTATATTTTACGTCTAGATTTTCTTTCAATTGCATTTGCCTGGCATATCTTTATTTATTTATTTTTGTTTTGCTTTAAGCCTTATTGTTTTAAGAATGTCCTTAGAAGGCAACACATATTTGGCTATTTTTTTATTTTAATTTCAATTTTCTAAGTTGGAGTGTCATTCTGTCGCCTAGGCTGGAAAACAGTGGCATGCTCTCAGCCACCACATCCTCGACCTGCTGTGCTCAGACGATTCTTCCACCTCATCCTTCCAAGTAGCTGGAACTACAGGTGCATGCGATCACACCCGGCTTATTTTTTGATTTATTGTAGAGATGAGGTCTCACCAAGCTGCCCAGGCTGGGCTCGAATCCCTGAGCTCAGGTAATTCTCTCACTTCGGTCTCCAAAAGTCCTGGGGTTATAGGCTTGAGCACCATGCCTGCCCATATTTGGCTATTTTTAATACTTGATTTGATAGTCTTTACCCTTTAAGAGGAGACTAATCCATTTACACTTACTAATCCATTTACACTTACAATCATCATGACATTTCATTATAGTCATGATATTGAAATTCTGTTCTGAACACTATATTCCATGCTGATTTCTAGTTATTTCATACTTTCGTATGGTTTATCTCATATTTACACACATACACACATTTCACTTGCTTTTTATTCTCAGTGGTTTAATAGAAATCTTTTTTTTTTCTTCTCTTAGGGATAGGCTTTACGCTACTCAAATACACTCTTAATGACTAAGCCATTTTGGTAATGACTAAAATCACTATGGCTCCTGCTACACTGAGGCACTCTTACTCTGCTGCTGCCTGACCCCCATAGTCTTTGCTAACTTAACCAGAGGTTACAGACCCAGTTACTATCACACAACAATTATTTTTCACAATATACTTAGCATATTCAATAATAGTGCTGAATTTTATATGCAATTTTACAACCACAGTTATAGGAGTTATTTTTATATCCAGCGCCATGCGCTTAACTGATATCAATGGTCACCATTAATCTTTTTACATGTGACCTTTTCATCTTCAGCTTCTGATTTTGATTTCCTTCCTGATTTGAGTGCATCTTTTATTCACCTTTTCAGAAAAGGTATGTGGGTAGTATACTTTCTAAGCCCTTGCAAATCTAAAACTGTCTTACTTATTCCTTTTGTTCAAAACAACGACTAAAAATATAATTGAATTAATAAGTAAAACTATTTTTTTCAATTAAATTCCTTTAGATGATCTCCCCTTTTATCTTCTGGCTCGAAGTTTCACTGAGTTCAGGGGGCAGCTTGTTTGTGTCTTTGTAGGCTCTATTGATTCCTGCTCTATTGTTTTTTTTTTTCATTATTACTTGGATGGTTATTTCACAGGTTTCCTTTTTTCTTTAAATTCAAAGGCAATGAAATAGTTAGATTCAGAATGTTTTTGTTTAGTTTTTAATTGGCGGTTTCCTTCAGCTCAGGAAAGTTTCTTTCCAACATGCATTTTAACTCTGATTATTCCTTCTGTTTCTGCCATTGCAGTTTTCCCCCTTAGGAGTATCCATGATTCTTAGGTTACATAGCCATCCTCTGTCCTCCAGACCTACCAATTTCTCTCACTCTTGGGTTCCTTTTCTTTGCTTTTTCCTGTGAATTATCTCTTAGTTTTAGAGTTGGTTTCCACATCACTGTTTTGATTTTCTTCAGTGACATTTCTGTTATTTGCAGTTTCCAGTATATACATCTAAGTTCTAATCTTATATTTTTGGTATCTTTTTATTCATCTTGTATTTCACTCAGTAAACCTTTGGAGATCTGCATTCATTCCAGGTTCTTTCCTTTTGGTGCCTGGCTCCTGGGTCACAGTCATCACAGTCTCTCTGTGATATCAACAAGCAGATGCTCTCTAAAAGTCTCATCTATTTACTGTAGAAGACTATTTTCAGAGCTAACACTGCCCTTAAATCTTCAGGACAGCATTCCTTTCCATAGATAGTGCTTATTTTTTCACAGGTTCATGCTTGAGTTTTGGCTTTGATGCTTTTTAAAAACTCCCTTTTAAACAGGAAGAGGTCAATCCTGGCCGAGAATTAGCCAACAGGCTTGGTAGGGAGCAAGTCTTCGGTCTTCTTCTCGGTTCCAATGGGCATGGGAAGCGCTGCCCTCTCCAGGATGGCCCAAAAGGTCTGGGTGATGTGCAGAGGGCCTCAGTCTTCATGGATTGACCAATACGCTTTCCATCAGCTGGAGGTGGCTTCTCAGTGCTGGGCTCTTCCCCCTTTTGGGAGGTCAGGTTTCTGTCTAAGCTGGAGGGTTTTATGCTCCTTGGGAATGAGAAATGAATGGAAGAACTCAGGCCCTGGTGCACTTCTGGCCCTCTTGCTTGCCCCTGCTCTACGTAAGAGGCTCTTCTGAGATCACTATGCCTCCTCCATGAAACTCACTTCTGCCCTATGCCTCTCCTCCTTACCATGCTGCAGGCTGAGAGCTGAGTATCCGCCTGATTATGGAGGGAATACTTCCTGGGTAGGCAAGACCACTTGCCTATGGTCCTAACTCATCACTGCTATCCCTAGGTTCTAAGGTTAGGCCCAGGCATGAGGAAGATCTCCAAGGCTTTTTTGCACAATGGGAGGTCATTATCATAGTTGGCCTCAGAAGATAAAGCAAGAGTATCCACCCAGGGGAGCTTTTACCCAGAACTCAGTACTATATATTTTTTCTTTCCTTTAAGTCATGATGTTACTGGCAGGTGCTTTTAATTACAAATCATATTTAAAATTGGAAGTGGGCAGAGGATGTGCAACAAGCAGAGCACAAGTGTGGCCATATTAATCCAGAAAATCACAAATACCTTTCCACAGATTTGGCAGAGGAAACTAAACTTTCCTCTCTCTTCCAAGTGCTAGAGAAGCTTGCTGCCTCCATGGTTGGAAGGTCACAGTCACAGGGAGGAGGGATGCCATAATCCTCCATTCACTGGGTTCTCACTTCTTGAAACCTCATCTATCACATGTCTGTGTGTCCTATGAAATCCTGAAGCCACAAGGCCATGACTACATAGGGCAATATCCAATAAAAAACTGGAACAAAATTTTTGAGAGACACAGTGACTCAACCAGTACCCTGGGGCTTTCCTACTGCATGGCACCAATGACCAGATGGGCAGGAGGTTTCTCAGAGAAGAGGCTGAAGGTATGATTTCATTCAGTGTGAATGCAGCCAGTGTGAAAGACGTGAACACTCTAGAACATTCTGGAAGGTGCCACATGTGGAAAACAACAATCCTTTTCCTACACAGAAAACTCATTGGGTGCTTAGACACATTTCTTGTCCATCATTTTCCTTTCCCATCATCACAATAACTGTAAGGTCAGCCCCGGGTGACATTTCTACCCCGTTCTACAGATAAGGAAACTGAGGATTTAAAGATAAACTGACTTCCACAAAGTAACCCACCCAAACATGTAGAGGAGTTGTCACTCTTCTAGTTGGGGGAGGATGATAGGATCTTAACCAGAAAGTACTATTTGTACAACGACAGTTCCCTGGAATGGGCTTGTCATTCTGGGAGGCACAATATGATTCAATCATGCACAATGCTGTCGAGGCTGAGATTTACATTCCAGCTCGTGGGGAGGAGATGTGCAAGAGGACCCAGCCACAGAACTGCAGAGATGATGATGCTGGCATTCATGAACACGATGGGGCAGAAATACCATCCTAGGACCCACATCACCCGCTATATCTTGGGTTTAATGGGGAGTTGACATTTAAAGTAATTTGAATAGAGACACACATCCTTCTATTTCATTTTTAAAGACTGATCTTTAATAAATGTCCATGCCAAATGCTGTATTTCATTCTCACTGCAGCACAAAGAAGCCATTTGGAAGGGGTCAGCCGCCAGAGCCCCCTCCTCCTGCGTGCTGCTGTCTTGGCCCGCAGAGCTAGGCTGAGGATGGTTCAAGGGTCAGGCTGGGCATGGGTGAGGATGACCTTGAACCCAGAGACACAGCATGGCCCTGACAGGACTGGAACCACAACCATGACAGCTCCTACGATGTGCACCCAAACGTATTTCCCGTCTCACATACTGATTTTTCTTTTCACAGTTTGTCAAGTAGGAGTAAGTAAGTCTTCTTTATCCTTTATAAAAAAATAAATAACCAAGTGATTTCACTGGTAAGAGTGTAAGGACATCCTAAACCAGGAGGAGAAAAAACATGTTTTCCAGCATTTTGCCAGCACTTTCTTCCCAATGAGTTCATGAAACTTAGAATCAGAAAGCAGTACTAATTCAAACAGCTCTAAGGGGGACTTGGGATCACAAGTGGTGGGTGGGCTAAAATACAGTGTTGCAGCAATAGCCCAGATGGCTCTAGAACAGTCAGGGAGGTTGTTCTTCAAAAGCTCCTTCACTGGGAATACTCTAGTATTTAAGACAAGGCCTCGTCCTTCCCTTAGGATTGCCTAGATTTCAGGGTCATTTGAAAGTAGGAACACAAAGCCTTACCTACCCCATCACGACTGAGCTCATGTCCACCTTCCTACCTGGGAAGTCACACATCAGAGTGGTCCTGGACCCAGTCAGTAGGGGACACTGGCCCCAGGGAAGGGGGCCACTCAGGTCTCTGGTCCAAGGGTCTTTACATAGGTGTCCGACTTCACTGTGCACGAAGAAGCCTGAGACATGTGTTAGAAGTACCCATTCTGGGATCCACCCAGAGAGTGGCTCCAGCGGTCTGGGGCAGGACTCAGCAGTTTTCCAGGACATTCCATGACCTGCATTGTGAGGAGTGTCTCTCTAGACCACATCCAGACTAAGGAAGGGGGTTGTTCAGAAACATGCCAGAGCATATGAAAAACTGTGGAGGCTCCATCCCAAGTGCCAATGTGGTGGTAGAGCCAAGGTACTACATTACCATTGCTAGCATGAAAAATAAAAAGATAAATAAAATAGAATAAATAAAAAATAAAAAACAATTGGTAAATGAGAAATGTCAGGAAGCTGCACCTGCCAGCAATAAGACACAGTTTCTCCTGATGGCTCAGAGACCAGGCTCCCTCTGCACAGATGGAGAATAGGGTCTAGTCAAAAGGAGTACTTCTGTAACTCCTCCTGAATACACACTGTGGGACATGAGCACCTTGCCAGTGTCCTTGCCAGGTAAATAAAGTGCCATCTGCCATTTATTCAGCAATCACTTTTGCACTTTGTTCTGATCAGTGCACTAGACTCTGAGATCACCCAAGTAGGCTAATTTGGCATCAAAAATTGACCCTTCCAGGGAATCCTGTGGCATGTCCACTGTCTATCTGAGACCTGGAGGCCATATGCCTCATTCCTACATTTATAGCATCCAACAAGCCACCAAAAAAAAGTCAGAGGGATGGAGCATCAGGGGATGAAGATGGAAAGCAGAAGTTGGGGAAGGGAGAGGGAAGTACTGATCATGTGACTCAGACTAACCCTAACCCTGAACCTGACCTTAGTCCTGATCTAATCTGACACAACCTTTCGGCAAGTGTCTTGTCTGCTCAGCAGGCTGCTGGTCATCTCTGTGGCACCAGGAAACCCTGATCCTGCCACGCCCACTCGGTGTATATGACAGGCTCCATCCACCCTTCTCCACTGGGCAAGCTTCCTCAAATGTCAACCATTTGCCATTTATGTATTTAAAACAATTCAAATAACAATTGCTTTAAGGGAAATTGAGACTAATGCAGCACAATTACTGAAAATAGCGACTGGTGTGTAATGTCTATGATTACAAAATTGGCCAAAAGTGCGAACAGAAATAATGTGGGCTTGGTCAAACCAATTTTTCTGTTTCTGGGCTCATTTCTGCCCAGTAAATGAAGAATGTCACTGCTTACAATACTTGTTGATGTGGCGCCGACCATATACGTTTTTGTTTACACACAGAATCTATTAAAATGTCCAGCTATTATTGCAATGATGAATAGCGGTGATTCAAGAGAACACAAAATGGATTGCAGACAGGGATCAGAGTAATGACTTAGTATTTTTCATTGTTTGTACAGAACAAAGATTAGTTAGGGCCAGGTATTGGGCTACCTCTGCCTAAGTCCCCATCCCCCACTCTGTCCCTCCTGGCACTGTTTACTCCTAAACCTTCTTTGTCCTTGTGAGGATGTCATATTCAGAGAGAACTCAGATCGATTGCGAGGTCCTCAGGTTACCCAGCCCACCACGGTCTCTGCTTTCTGGGGTTGGTGAGAGGAGAAGAAATCTCTTTCTCTCTCTTCTTCCTTTAAAATGCTTTTGGGCAGTTTTCTTCCCCCCAGCCACTGTTACCACCTCTTCTTGAGCTCAGGATCCCTTCTCCTCTAGTTTACCCAGGCCATGCTCCATAAGCACCATCTGATCTAATTCCAGACAGGGGATGGCAGCCTCTGAACACCGAACCAGGCGGCCCAAAGCTCATTGTTCCCCTCACCCTTGAAGGCTCCATGGTGGACTAGAAGCATTCATCTCATCCTAAGGAGCAGTATTCTGCAGCCCTCCTGGCTGTGGGTCCACTTTGAATCAATTACAGAAGGACAAAGGAAGGCAAGCCAGCCCCAGGTTGTGCAGTCCCCATGGGTGCATTCAGGGCAGGAGATGAGAGGGAGCTCATCTGCACGCCTCCCCACGTGGAATTTAAAAGAAAATTTCCAGTTGAAAATCTCCCTGGGCTTACGAAATGGACTAAAATGCATTTCCTCTCTGCCAACAGAGCTATGCCACCCAGTCCTTAGGGGGTGGGCTGTCCTGGCCAGGAAAAGAGGAATCCAAGAACATGTCAGCTAGTGGGATAGATGGAAATAGCCAGATGGTGGAGGGAGAGCAGGCCTTCAGCTTCTGTGAAGCCATCAGGTCAAGGGAGGAAGTGACACATTGCATCTCATGTCCCCAGAGTCTTAGAATGCTGGGAGTCCCTTGAAGCCTTGAGCAGGACAGGGGCTACAAATGTTCCCAGCAACAGACAAGGGAGGAGGGCTGACATGGGGGATGGGAAAGTGGCATGGGGGGTGGGGGTTAGAACTTCTAGTCACTTAAAAAGCTACCAAAATTAGAAAAGCCTACCTGGATTCTCAAATGACCTCACAGGCTGGGAGGAAGCCTGGCTAGGATCCAGTAATGACTTCGTATTTTTCATTGTTTGTGCAGATCAAGATTAGTAGGGCCAGGTACGGGCTACTTCTGGCTAAGTTCCCATCTCCCACTCTGTCCCTCCTGGCACTGTTTAATCCTCAACCTTCTTTGTCCTTGTGAGGATGTCAAAAGAGAACATTCAAAGAGAACTCAGATCGATCGCTAGGTCCTCAGGTTACCATCACCGTCTCTGGTTTCTGGGATTGGTAAGAGTCACTGTCCAGAAAGGGGGAGCCCTTGCAGCTTGGATTGGCTGTGCTCTGGGGGGGAAGACTAACCATAGGCTCCCGACAGGGACTTGGATGGAGCAGACACAGGAGACACAGTAGGGCCCACACAGATCTGCTAATGTGTCCTTCCCTCTTTGCTCATTTGCAATGTGCCACCTAGTGGTAGTGGATTTCCCCACCAAGACATCTCTCCATTTCCCTCCACAATCACAGCCACAATCCTCCCACCAGAGGGCCTCCACAATGGCCTCCACAGCAGCTTGGTACTCCGCTACACTGACTCCTCTTTTGACCAGTGGCCACTGTAGTAGGGTTTAGTGTCTGCTATGTAGGGGCTTGGAAGTGGCCATGGACATCCAAGGGAGAAATCAGGTGGGGAATCCATAAGTCCATCCTGACATCCATCTCTTTCCATAACTGCCTGGGTTATGCCACTGTCACTGAATCCCACTGAGTATATTGCAGACCCTTCCAGGTCCCTCTGTTCCTATACAGACCATGACCTCTTCTCTGTAGTCCTATGACATCCATGAGGAGGATATCAACTCCACAGCCTGCACTGAGCTTGCAAAATCAGCCCTCTGTCTCATTCCGAGATGGAGTATCTCTGTGTCAACTACCACTGTGCTTAGGGCAAATGGCTCCTAAGGTCCTGCAGACTGGTCCTGCCTAGCCTAGGACCTCACTCACTTTTGGTGATGCCCTGGCCCCTGTGAACTTCTACAAAGTCAGGTTCTTTGGGGATTTGGATGAGTGCTAGGTGGACACTCTGTTTCCTGACTGTCCTTTGACCAATTCAGCTCAGGTGTCACCCTCCTCAAAAGAGCCCAATTACCCATAGAAGAGTGCAGGGGCTGCATTCACACTCTGGTCCCCATGAAGTACTTGATTTCTCAAAATGACAACAACTGTAGTTGTAACCCAACGGATAAGAGGGTTTGGATAAATATGTGGGCAATGGATCCCGGCTGAAGCAATGCTAGATCAGTCCCTCAGTCCCCTAATATCCCTGTCTTATATCCTGAGGTTATTTTTCCTTGTTTTCCTGGAAAAATCATCAAGTTTTTTCACTCCTTGATTGTATGTGTATTTGAATTCATACACATACTCCCACCAGAAGCACATCCCTTGTGGCTTCTTCATTATCCTTCTCTAGAGATGACTCTAGTTCCCTGAGTCCCTCTGCTCTTGTTTTCTGAGCATAGGAGTGAGTAGAACAAATCCTGGGGTCTCTCATTCTGAAGTCTGTTTTCCCTTTACTCTTGATGGACTGTTCCGGGGTCTATGGAATTCCAGATTGGGAGTTGGATCCTGGATTCTGGAAGAACTGGTGCTGATCTCTGACTGTTTTCTGACTTGAGTGATTCCACTGAGAAGTCAGTTACTTTCTGGTGTAGGCATCTTTGTACATGACCTATTTTTTCTGTCAGAGTTTTCAGGAGTTTTTTTTGTCTATCTCCAGGGTCCTAAAATTTCCTGTCGGTATGCTTTTAGATGGGACAGTATTCATTCATTTTCTTGCTGAGTACTCTTTTAGGGGAAAACTACATCTTTGAGTTCTGAAGATGTTTTTAGAAAATATTTCTTTCATATTTTCTTCTTCATGTTTCTATATTTTGGGATCTTATATACTTCAGACCTTCTGAATTGATCTTCTAATTATCTATTTTCCTATTTCCCATTTCTTTTATAAAATTCCACATTCTGCTTTCTGAGAGATTTCTCCAATTATATGTTCCAAATATCCTTCTAGTGGTACACACACACACTCTCATATAAGTGTACAATATTTGTAGATATATAACAAGCACACGTATACATGCATATATATGTTTTATATACATATGAGGAGGACCTCCCAATAAACTAGGATTGTCTTTTGGAGGGTGGGCCCCCTGTAGTACAGGCTTTTCACACTAGATAGGTGTTCTAGGAACCCACTGGCATCAGTGTACCAGCTACTGTTATTTTGAGAGGTTACACTCAGCTCCAGTGAATTTTTTTTAGATTCTTTCAATATGTTTGCCCATTTCATGAAGTATGAAATCATCTTCCCACACCATGCTGAGTGTTCAGCAGTTTATGACCAAAACCAACATGACCCCAGTGCCCCACCCTCCCTATTCACCGGATCTCACTCTCAGTGACTTTTTTTGATTTCCTCAGATGAATAAAGTTCTCAAAGGGAACTGTTTTGCTGATGTGAAAGAGGTGAAACAAAAATGGCAGAAGCACTAAAAGGCATCAAAATTGATGAGTTGAAAAGCTGTTTTGGTAGTGGAAAAAGCATCTCGATAGGTGTATCGAAAGAGTACTGTGAAGGTGACTAATGTTTAAACATGGAAGAATAAATACACAATTTTTTAATAAATTCTGCTTTTTTGGAAGTTCCCCTCTTGTGAGTGTGTGTATAATCTCCAAAAGTGATTTTTTTGTCCTCTCAATGCTTCTTTTAATAGTTTTCCATTCCACTTATCTTTTGCCATGTAATAGGGAGTACCTAAACTCAGTGGCTCAACACAACATTGCCCATTCAGGGATTGGTAGGGGCAGGGTCCACCTTTGCCTCATGGATGCCTGGGCCTGGCTGGGATGACTTGGTCAGAGGGGGCAGGACAGCTAGGGGTTGGCCAGTACCCTCTCTTCTCCTGCTCTCTCCAGTTTGGAGGTCTCATTATAATTAGGCCTCTAGCACCCTCATCATTCAAGCAAGTCACTAATGCCAGCTGAGAGTCAGGGGAGAGGAAGCAGAGCTGCCAAGACCAAGGCCTTGGGACATCTTCATTTCTCCCACTCCTCCTTTTTTGTCCTGTCTTCTTTCTGAGGGCTGCAGTATTAGCTTTATTTTGCTTGTTTGTTTGTATTGTCTTTCCTTCTGCTCCCTTGATTGTTCTTGTGTCCTCTAAGTTCCTCAGCTCCTTTCCTTTGATTTGTTTTTGTTTTATCTCTCTCCTCAGTGACCTCTCATGTTCTGCCATGTTTAGGAGTGCAGCACTAAAGAGGGAGCTGGTGGCTGGTGGCCTTTAAATATAAAAGCGCCTTCTGGTCCCCAACTCATGGCATCCACAGGCTTCTGATTTGGGATTGGCAAGTTTAGTGGGTGGAATAGTGCTCCTCCAAATTCCTAATCACTGGGAACCTCAGAACATGACCTCCTGTGAAAATAGGGTCTATCTAGATGTAACTAGGGAAGGATCGAGATGAAATCATTTTAGATTTAGGGTAGACCCTAAATCCAATAACTGGTATCTTTATAAGAGAAATGAGAGAGAGATTCAACACACAGAGGAGGAGGCCATGTGAAGACAGAAGCAGAGACCGGAGTGATACAGTCAATACAGTCACAAACCAAGGAACCCTTGGGGCCACCAAAAGCTGGGAGAGGCAAAAGAGGATCCCCTAGAGCCTCCAGAGAGAGTAAGGACCTAGTAACTTGATTTTGGACTTCTGGCCTTCAGACCTGTGAGAAAATTAATTTCTGTCATTCAAGTCACCCAGAATATGATCAATTGGTTATAGTAGTCACAGGAATCTCATAAGGGAAGTTTTCCCAGGAAGAAGCCCCCAGTCTCCTTTCTGAGGTCACAGGGTGCTGAGCAGGTCTCACATCTCACGCATGCTGATTTCACCTAATCTGATTTCCAGAAGTATCCTCCACACTGAGCTAGGTTGGTACTGAAGGGTCCAGAGTTGCTTAGGTTTACTCCCTCTCTAGCATGAGCCTTGGTGGGTCCAGTCTTCTTCAGGGTGCACAGGGGGCTGTAGCCCAAGTACATGGGCAGGGTGGACCTGGGGTCCTTCATGTAGACTTCCAACTGGCCTTGCTTCCTTTCTGCTCAGAGAAACCAGCAACCCACTTCCCAAGGCACCTGGGGTCTATAGCAAGGTGGGGATTGCTGCTCTCCTGGGGCTCAACTCTCCTCACCTGCTGCATCCACCCACTCCTGCCCTTTCAGGCTTTGTTGTGTTATCTCCTTTCCTGCTGATTTTGTGCTCACAGGACTATGCCATTTCCGCTTTTCTGGACCCTGTCATCTCACAGGGGTTTCTAGGAGGCTGATTAAGGAAATGTGGGTGTCCTGTCCTTTTTGACTGGGAATCTGATGCAAGCATTTGCTAAGTTTCCTATGGGTGGCCTCTCCAAGAATCAGAGCTCCAGTGAGCAGGCCAGGGATGTTCTGTCTTTCTGCATGGGCAATCCAAGGCAAGGGCCCAGCATGAGAACGTGGTCCTGTACCCCAGAGGCCTGGTGATTTGATACAGACACATGGGGCTAAGCCTGGAGCTCTGTGTTGACCCCTTGTTCTTTATGCTGGGGGTGCTCTGGAGCAGGGGGATCAGCCTGTCTTTCCCATAGATCTGTTAGCAGAGCCAGATCTGACACACTAGGCCCTCAGAATCCAAGAATAAAGAGATCATTCTGCAAAAGGGTCTTTCCTGGAATTAGCTCCCTCCCCGCAAGCTCTGAGCTTGCAGGAAGCTCAAGGACAAAGTTCCCGGGTAGTATGGGAACTGTCCAGTGGCCTGGAGAAGACAAGCCGCCCACTGGGACAGGAGGATGTGCAACCAGAAGGAGCAGAGGCTCTCCCTGTACCAGACTGCTCCCAACTCCCAGACAAGGGCTGCCATCACTGCAGAAGATGCTAACCGGGAGAGCTCACCAATGGATAAATGACAACAAACCCCTTTTCCAGATGTGTTTTCATGTTATGTGAATTGGCCTGCAGTGAGTCTGGCCTCCAGAAATCGACAGCAGGCTGAGAGCAAGAGCTGTCGGCCCATCAGCAGCCAGTTAAGGGCAAGATGAGAGAAGAGACAGCACATTGGCTACACACGTGATCAGAGGCAGCTGTAGTGTGCACACCCTCGGAATCTCCGCTCTTAGGGAAATGTGCTTTTAGTGTAATGAGTTTCCATGAAATTCAAGTTCCAGAATACAGCTATACAAAAATCCCACTGAATGTTCTTCACCCCCCACAACTGTGATTTCATGCAGTACAGAATTAAAATGTGGTGCTTAATAGTGAATTTGAAAAATAGACTTCAATCTAGCTGGTTTATTCTGATTTAGGAGATGGTATAGCTCACCGATGAGCATCTTGCAATACATAAACATCCCCCAAATGTGGCAGAGCAAACACTGATTAGAATATTTCTGAACGTCAGTAACATGTGCAGTGTGCAGCCCCAGACAGGGAACATCTGCAGAGACGACCTGCTCGCGTGCGTGGAGCTGAACTCCCCACATCGGCCCCTTCCCGTCTGCCTTCTCTTCTTTCCTTCCCCAGCTCTGCAAGCAGAGTTCAAGGGCACAGGCAGCCAGGGTAGAGCTGGGAAAGGTGAAGGAGGGTGGATGGCAGTGGAAGGTCTGTCCCTGCAGGAGCTGGAGCGGGGGTGCCAAGAAGGGATACTGCTTATATCTTGAAGAGATTCTGGTAAGTTCACCCAGGCCTTGCCCAGTCCAGACTAACACCCACAGAGCAAAGTCAGCCGAGAAGGCAGAGCCTGGAAAACCACACCAGATGCCAGTTTATCTCCGGAGTCTCCCCTCTGACAGTGGATTTGTGACTTTTCCTAGCCACCTATGATGATAAATATAACTCCTATGTGCAGGTGTATGTTTCATCACATGGCCTTCCTTTCATAACATGAGATGCACTCTCACATGTTTAATCTGTTTCTCCTCCTTTTAAATGCTGATCATGATCTACTAAATTAATTTCACAACCTGCTAACGGGGTGACGACCTGCACTTTGAAAAGCAGAGATCTCGGAAATGCAAACATCAGCATGTGCCTGGGGTCTACATTCAGTTAATCAATTATTCCATGTATCACACATAATGATGCAGGCCCTGTGAGGGGATAGGGCAGCAGGACCCCTAAGGACCATACCTGCCCTTGATGGCCCACATTCTGGTTGAGACATAGAGAAATGAACAGCAGCAATCAAAACAGCAAAGGGGATTGGGACATGACATGGGCTCAGCTCCATGGAGAGGGTGTGACTGGATGATGGGGCAGGCAGTTGTATGCCCCAGGCCTTGGCTGCAGGATAGGGTCTAAACTGAGAACATGGCCTTGGGATAGAATTAGTGGTAATCATGTAATCACCAGGTCTCTTAAAATCCAAGTTATGAGAAGATGATCATCTCTCAGAAAACCAATTTATGGTAAAATGTGAAAGCCCATATAGTACTGATTTACCATCTATAAAGAATCGAGATGCAATCGTACAACTGGGATTATAAGTTTCAATTCTATGGTGTTTGGTCCAAGAGCTCAACTAACCTTTTAAGAAAGCTTTGAAAACAGGTTATACCACAGGCCAAGGATTCTATTAGGAGTTGGATTTTGGCTGTTCTCAGAGACTTCTCAAGATACTTGGGAAGATTACAGAGCATACCCTAGTCCCTTGGAGTAAGCACACAGTCACTCAATAAGATCTGCCAACCCAGTGCAAACACGGTGTCTCTGCAGTGACAATGTGACACACAGACCAGGAAAGAGGTCCCCAAGCTCCACCACACACACTCTCCCCAATGAAGGAAAGCTGTGCCCCTCCAAGTATGAGAGGTATCACTCTCTAGGAGAACTGAGGCCCCTCAGAGTAAATTTCCTTGTCTTGATTTGCCCAAGTTGGGACACCATTTTTCTTCTGCCTAGGCGATAGGATTCTCCTGCTGTAGCTAGACTAGCACCTGCCCATGACCCTGGTCATTGCAACAGGTGCCCTCCAGGGTGGGCCAAGACTTGGAGGTTCCCCAAAAAGTGTCCTAGTAATGAGCAGGTAAGTATCTCAGTCTTCTGAAAGTCTGAAAGTGGGATCTCATGCAAAACCAGGGTCAGCTTCTGAAAGTGGGGTCTCATGAAAAACCAGGGTCAGCTTTTGAGTAAGGCAGACCAGGGAGATTCACAGCAACCTCCTTGGACTTCTGACCATATGGTTCTCAGTGGTCATTCAAACTGTCCCAGGTGCAGTATCCAGCACTGTCATACCAAGCACCGAGGCCTGTGAGGCTGAAGGGAATGAGAATCTGCAGTGGTCTCCACAAGGTTCTCTGAACACATTAAGAACTAGACAAGTACAGCTTTTGTTACAAATGCCAAGAAGACTCACACACCCCTTCTCTCCCCCATATCCCTGGGGCAAGGTCAGCCACTGTCTCAAATACCCCAGAATGGGAAACTTACCACTTCCCATGGTGGGTCCTACTTGGCTTGGACTGAGCTGCCATAGAGAACACATCTGATCCCTGTCTCTGCCATATGTGAAAACAAGGAGGCTGGTCAAACAGTCCTGGTCTGGCATCTAGTCTAATAGAAGGGGGCCTTGACTAGTCTTGATGAGAAAGACTCATATTATGAAGGACTAAACAGGAGTGAGAGAAAAGAAGGACAGGTGTTCTTAGTGAACACAGGAGATGGTGAAGGTTGATTATAGAGTTCGGGTCAACAGTGAAGAAATGAACATACTATGAAGCCCACTTAAGGGCCTTTTTCAAGAGGCCTGCTGTGTCTGTGCAGGGCCACTTCCTTGTCCCCCACTTATCGATGTGGGTCCTGCATGCCAAAGACTTTACATACCTCTGCCCATAGGGGGATCAATGGATCTGCTGCAATGAGCTTGTATGGGGACTAGTCATGGAGGCGGAGCAATGAGAAGTGTCCCCTCAAATCTCGCCAGTAAGAAATTGTCTGATGGGATCAGGGATTCACTCTGCAGGGAAATGAAAATGTTTTGAAACTTGGTAGAGGTGGTGGTTGCACAATACTGTCAATGGACCAAATGCCACTGAATTGTTCACTTTAAAATGGAGAATGTTATGTGTTATGTGAATTTCATCCCAATACACTATTCAAAAACAAAATTTGGTGATGCCAGCAACTTCCAAACAAGAACCAAATCCCATTTCTACCGATTGTCTCACCTGCCTCAGAGGGCAAAGATGGACCACAGCCTGTGGCCAGTTCTGGCCCTTGTCATTGGCTCAGCAGGGCTGCCAGTGTCGGTGAAGGACACTTTATCCACTGTGAGCTCTCTCTGGTGAAGGACACTTTATCCACTATGAGCTCTTTCTCAGGGTCTTTAGACTCCCTAACTTCCCATCTCAGTAGATTTAGCAGTAAACTCTTAGGAATTTATAAAAGTAAATTCCTGAAGAAATGTGGCCTAGATGTTGGCCTGGGCCCCTCACTGGAATCAAGTCAAGAAAAGGAGGGAATTCATCAAATGACAATCAAGAAATGATAGGTCATTGAAAGCACAGATGCAGAGCTGCACTAAGAACTGACTGTCCTGCAACCCAGGACTAAGGTGGCCGTTCATTTTGACACTGGCTTCCATGAGGGAAATAGGAGGCTGCACCTGGCCAGGGTCCACAGGTCGAGGAAATTCACTATGCTATTTGAGTTGATTTAGACTTGGGGATGTATCTTGACACCCGGGAGACTGGGATGTGAGTAGAAAGGAGGGGTTGGGAATGCTTCTGTCCTTTGAAGTCACAGATACTCATCTGACTCTTCCAGAATCTCCAAGGCAGGGGGCAGAGCAGGAGGTAAGCGTTGAGAAGACGTGAGAAGCCCCAACTCACCCATGCCCACACTGAGGGGTGCTGAGGGCTTGACAGATGTACAAGGCCTGATAGTCACAGCTACTCCCATAGGCTGCTTGGCCTTGACAATGGTTACAAATGTGGAAACTGAAGCCAAAGGGGAACAGTAACATATTCACAGTCCTTCCATACCCCAGGACCCGAGTCAAGATAAGGACTCAGGTCCTTAACCCATAGGCCTATGTCCTTCTAGGGAATAGAAGCCTGTCCAGCTCACACTTGGGAGAAAGAAGGCTTTCCCTGGCAGGCAAGCACAACTGGACACAGCAGGAGATCCAATGGGTCTGAGGGCTCCCCTGTCTAAGCTTCATCTCCTCTAGGTGTCAATTCAGAGGGCTGGGCTGATTCACCCAAAAGATCTCTCAGTCATGGCCATATCTTCTATGTGCAGAACTGTCCCCTTCTCCCAACTCCTGGTCACACTGATCAGGGGATGGGGCTGAGGCTGTTCAGTGGGTTGCTTGTTACAGGTCTTTGCCTTTCCAGAAACATGGAGATGGAAATCCGTAGAAAGAGCAACTTCCTCCTAGACTCCTGTTCTAAAGCAGCAGCCGTGCCTCAGAAGCCCATCTGGGCACCCTCAGAGCAATGAGGGCAGGTGGCAAGGAAGCATGCAGCAGATCATCTCATACCTCCCAGTAATTATTTGCTGCTACACAGAACACCCATAAACAAACACAGTCCAAACACCCCAGGAGATTGGCTCAGGACAACTCAATCATATCCTCTTCTGTCCTGTTCACATGGCTCTGAGGGTGGCACTAACACCTGGACTTCAAGGCTCTTCTAGACGCCCATGTTCTAGGCAGGTGCTCCTAGGCTGCCATCTACATGCATTTCCACAAACACAAGAGGATTCTGGAAAATCCTCTGGAAGGCGTGAGGTGCTGCCCCAGTCTGTCTCACTGACAGAAGGTCTTCTGGCTGCAGCGGGCTACCCTACAGCTCTCAGACCATGTCCCTGAATTCTGCTCACTGGAGCAGCTGCATCAAATTGGCCTCTTGAACAAATTACTAAAACAGCTCATCTGAATCACACAGAGACTCTAGGGCAAGAAGGAGGAGGCTTTTCCTTTGGTCCAGTCTATGAGGCTGCAGTCTGCTGCTCTCTGTGCAACCTCTGGAAGAGACTCTAATGCCAGGGGGTGGGGGATGGAGTGCTTCCAGGTCCATTCGCATGGCTCTCAATCTCCCTGACTTATTCCCACCGCAAGGAGCCTGGACTGCTGGCAAGGAACTCCTCACCCACTCTAATCTTCACCTTTCAATATAAAGGTCAAGCATGGAAGAACCAGTATCAGGAGCCGAAATCTGCAATCCCTATGGGGAATGCTCCGTGCCAAATATATATGGATGTGGGCTCCCTGGCCTGCCCCACTGCAGGGGAAAACTGCCTGCAGTGTTTAGGGTGTGTCTGGAGGAGTTTACCTTCAGAAAGGCCCAGACCACTTTGCTTTCCTCAAGCTCTCACCCTGTAGAAAGAGTAGCTTCTGGGACAGGGTCAGTCATGGCTTCTGGAAGTTCTCTAAGTGTCCAACTCAGTGGGACAGGGAGGGAGCAATGCACTTAGGGGCTCTCAAAGTCTATGGTGTAAGTGACCATAGGCCAGGTTTAGGGAAAGGGAGAGTACATTTGGTTGAAACCCTACCCCGCCCTCAGCCTGTTTCTACAGACTTTCCCATTGTCCTGGGGGAATTATCTGAAGCTCATTTTCAATAGATGTCCACATTTCCTCCAGCCTGGAGTTACAGGCATACCTGCCCCAGAAATAAGATGACTCTCACAGGTTTTTGTGCCAGGGCATGAATTTAACCTCAGCCCCTGCATCTCCAGCGCTTAGCCCTTGTGCACTCACTGACCATCTGCCTGGGGACAGGCTGTTGAAATTCAGCCCCAGAGGCGGAGGTAGGGAAAAACACAGGCTGATGACCTCTGCAACAGTGGTATCAGTTGCAGCCCTCCCCCTCAGGGCTGGGTTGTAGTCGCCACCCCTCGTTTGGTCCATGAATTGCTTGCCCCTCCTGATGCACCCACAAGAAAGCAAAGGGCCACATACCGTAGTGGTCTTTATCCTCCCACCAGGTTGCGTGCATGTCCAGCCTGACCGGTTGATTAACAGGTCACAGCCTTCCCCCTCCAGGCATGGGAGCATGTCACACCACTGCTTTGTCTTGATGATTCTTGCTGTGGGAGAGAAAAGACAGGTAGTCAGCATGCTGCTCATCCAGGTCACAAGGACATCACCAAGGAGGCCTGTGTCCAATGGTAGGTGGAAAGACCCCAAGGGCAGTGCCCAGAGTGACCCCATCCAGGGACAGTCACACAGGGAGGTTCAGCCAGGCAGCTGTGCTTCCTCCTGGATTTCTGGTTTAGTGCTCACTCCCCAAGTTAGGCTCTGCCACCAGTCAGTCACAGACCAGTGAGTAGTGACCAGGGGTGTTGGAGACATTTCCATGGAGCAGAGCTACGGCCCCTTCCTGGAGGATTGAACACGCCAACCTCTCCTTTGTCAGAAATCCACTGAAGAGCCAGGAAACAGCAGGAGGAGGAGGTTCCCAGTTGGAACACCCCTCAGATGCACTGAGGGCCTGAGGGTGGCCCATCCACAGAATAGGAACCGAGCGAGCACCTGATCAGTGCTAGAGTGAGGCTGGGCTGGAGGTGGGCTGTCAATGTCCCATCTGGCTGATTGACTGGAGGATTTTATAGCAACCACAGCCCCCAGCCCCTGTGTCTCAGTTGCAAACCCCGAAGCCATTCCAGCACCAGCAATGTCAAGGATCCAAGACTAAATGACTTGAGTCCTTAGTCATGACCACTGGACAGGGCAGAGGGATCGGGAACTGCTGGTGAAAGGCCAGATAGCTGGGCAGTGGCAGTGACTGTCCTGTTAACACATGAACCCTGAAGTCCACATCAACTTCTTCCATGCAGAAAAGAATTGTATTTATCCCCCTCTCTGGAAACCCACCCCATTTTGTGGCTGATGGCTTTCAAGGCTAGACAGGCAGAAATTGCTCTAACCCTAGAAGTAAGGACTTCATAATGGAGTAAACATTGTTTGCATTAATGGAAACTTCATTACAGAAACCTCAACTATTAGTTTTTTCTCAAACTGAGAAAAAATAATTTGTTCTTCTTAAGGCACATATAATTACTTTCACCACACTTTTATAAAAATGGCACCTACAAACAAGAATTATAATCCAGTGGGAAAGTTTGGGCATTCAGATCAGATGCCAGCCACCTGCTGAACATCACTTTTATTTAAAGCTATTATAATCTTGCACACTTATCATATGTATGGGATTCTACAAAAACTTTAACCCCATGGTTGTAGACTAGAAGAAACTTTGGATCCTATATTTTAAAAAAAATTAAAATATTTGGGCCCAAGGCCCCCCTAGAGAACAGATGGCAGTTGTCATGCATTTGTCCAGTTACCTGGTTAGAGCCATATACCCCATGCTAAATGCAAAGGTTATTGACTACATGTGATCCCTTTCACACTAGTGCTGGAAGGCCCTGCATGGCCTTTCATTTTCCCTTCTGTGTTCCTCACCCATGCACAGCGTGTCAGACTCTCCTCACTGTTTCAAGTAGAGCCTTGGAATTTATCTAGTACAGATAGAGGTAATTTACATATTAAGAACTTTCAGTTTCCCTGTTTAGATTCCTCTTTCCTGGAGTCAATGTCCCAGCAAAGCAGAGAGCCCTGTGTCTGGGCTGCAGTCTCCTTTGCCAGCCCCGCTGGGCGGGGAGGATCTCGGTCATCCACACCAGGCACAGGCTGCAGAGACCTCCAAGAGGGGACCCTAGTCTCCCCGGTCTCAGTCTCTATGGCCCCCACTCCTGTCTCCAGTTCGGACCCCCTCACAGCTCCCCTAGGTCCTTGGCTCCCTCCTCTCTCCAGGACTTTCTCTTCCATTTCACCTCTTTTGTTTTTCTTTAAAAAAATAATAGAACTGTCAATTTGCATAAACTAGAACTATAGTTCCCCATGATACTCATTTACTAAAATTTCTCCCGAGATTTCTCACAGTAGGGGAGGAATGACTACTATATCAACAGTTATGCAAATGTGTATGCGTGTACACGTGTGTGTTCAGACACAAAATCCTCCAATCAGGAGACAGGCCAGCTTCACAGCCCCATACAAAAAGCGGCCACTACTTGAATTATGCTCTGAGGTTCCCATGTCTTGAAATTCTTAACAAGGAGTTCTGCAATTCCATTTAGCACGGACAAGCCCATTATGCCACTGGCCTACAGGTAGTGACTCTCCCTGTAAGAGCAGTGGGCAACAGAGGACAGGGGCCCTGGGAGAGAGCTCACCCTTCACCCTTACCAGGGTGTGGGCTTGGAGTCATTACAGGGTAGGTGGATCTGTGGGTCTAGGGGCATTTTGGAAAACTGACTATGGGACAGCATCCTTGCTAGAGTGACTGTCCTATCATCGCCAGTTCTGACAAAGCAGGAGACCATGGAGAACAACAGAGAGGAGTCCTGGGATTGATTAGTCATGCCTACTTCTGGTCCAGCATAGGACCCTGTGGAGGGTGTGCTGCATCCTGGCCAGTACTGCCCACCCATCCATCTTTATACTCACAGCCAGAGAGACGGGATATCTAACAGCCAGGCATTCCTGAGACCAGTTGCTTTCCAGGCCAGTGCTAAGGAATGAATTGTATCTTCTTCATGTTCTTAGATTAAAGCCTTAACCCCCCATATTTGGAGATGAAGCCTTTAGAAAGTAATTCAGGTTAAATGAAGTCATGAGGGAGGGACCCTGATCTGACAGGATCATGTCTTATGAGAAGAGCCACCACAGAGTTCTAGCATGCCTGCTAGAGCTCTCTTTCCCTCTCTGTTTCCCTAGGCCTCCATGTGAGGACACAGCAAGAAGGCACCATCTACACGCGGGGAATTGGATCCTCACCAGTAATGGAATCTGCCAGCTCCTTCCTCTTGGACTTCCAGCCTCCAGAACTGTGAGAAATAAATGTCTGTTGTTTAAGCCACTCAGTCTGTGGCATTTTGCTGTGGCAGCCTGAACAAACTAAGAAAGCCAGGGAGACCATGAGACTTGGAAATACCCCCCGTTAAACTGAAAAGTCAGGAGTGGAAAATACTCCAACTGAGAATCAGAGTGGTTTCCCCCGCAAGGAAGGAATTGTGGTTGCTACAGCAGTGCATGGGGACAGGGATCCTCCCAGCTTCCTGGGGCTTCTCCAACATGAGCACCCATCCTGTTCCTGAGACCTTCAGAGGGACTGAACCACTCCTGAGCCTCCATCAGCCCTGTGAGATGAGCACCTCAAGGGACCCAGGCTAGCATTTGTCATGCATTTTCCTGAGGCCTTTTTCCCTTTCTACCAATTATTCTTGTGGAAAGTCTCCAGCAATGGTATCTCCCATCGCTGATGATGCATCATTTTGGGTAACAATAAATATGGTAGAAAACCAACAAACACAACCTTCAACCTGCTAAGAAGCTACAGGAGTAAAACACACACAGGCCCCAATCCCAGGAATCCTATTTTCAGTGACTGAGAAAAGACCTGTACAAATTATAGAAAAAGAGATGTGTGTGTGCGCGCGTGTGTGTGTGTGTGTGTGCACGCGTGTGTGTTTGTGTGTGTGTGTGTGTGTGTGTGTGCACGCGTGTGTGTTTGTGTGTGTGTATTGGGGGAGTGTTTCTCTGACAGCAACACTGAAGAATAGACTAGGAAGAGGCTCGAGTGCAGCTTAAAAGGGGTCCCAATGTGTTCCCCATCTGTCCCCTTTCAACTGTGCCAGGGCCTCAGAAACCTGGTCCTAGACACAGTCTCCTTCTGCTCTAAGCACCAAAAACGGGAACTTGATTGTCTCAGGTGAGGCAGGCTCTTCAACTGCAAAATGAAAATTGAAGTTCTGCAGGTCAGGGTAGAGCATCAGGAGGTGGGTTCGGACCTGTTTTCAGGGTAGGCTGTGAGGGGGCAGAAGGGAGATGGCTTGGGCTCAAATCCTTCGCTGTCCAGCATCAGCCAGCAGCCCTCCAGGTGGCAATGGCATTCATCCTCTGGGATGGGATGTCTGGGAAGAAAAGATGCTGAAGGGCACAGGAGACAGTGCAGGCTGAGGCATCAGGCTCAGGGCTCTGCTGGCCAGTCCCCATGAACAAGCATCTTTGGAGCCCCTTTTGGCCAATGATGGAAGTCATGGAATGTCACTCAGTCTGTGGGGCTGAGGACAGTGGACAGATGTGCCAGGAGAACTGCCAATCTTCCACATCTTAAAGGCCTAAGCACATGCCCGCTTGTCTTGTGGTGGGTGCCACACCCTGGAGAGGAGCCTTGGACTCTCTGCCAAATATGCGACAAAGTGCACAGTGGTGCCCAGAGTCAGAAAGAGAGGAAGAAATGAGGTGTAGGAGCCTGATGGCTGCCACGATGCCTGGCACACACCATACACATGCACAGATACATGCAGGTGCATACACACACACAAATACACTTGTGGGCACATGTAACATGTATGCTTACAAACACATGTATACATACATGCAGGAACAGCACTCATACATGTACACATATACACATATGTGCATGCACAGACGCACAGATATGCATGTATACATGTACCCACACCCCACAGGCACATTCTCATGTACACACATAAGCAGGTCACTCTGTGGTCTTGCCTGGCAGGCAGCATTTGTAGAATGAATGGACAAGTAGTCACTGGCCCTGCCCCATCCCCTGGGCCTGGGTGTGTCTGGGTGCCAGCCTTTCTGAGGGCACTGCTGGGCCGGCACTGAGCACACACTGCCTTTTGTTTGCTGGCAGGAGCTCGGCTCACTCACCCAGCACACTTCCTGCTGGAGGCGGTTAGAGGCACAGCACTGGGCCACTATGTCCCAGGGACAAAGAGGCCTTTCAAGCAAACACTTCACAATTCCATTTTACCCGGCCACAGCCGAGGAGGCCCCTCCTCTGGTCCTGATGTTGCAGCAGCTCTCAAGCCAGGGGTGGGTGTCCCCGAGGAATGATGGAGCTTCCTGAGGGGAACGTCCCCAGGGGATGACAGAACTTCCTGAGGGGGAGTGGGTGATGTGAAAGTATCTGAAGCCCAGGCTTTGGGCAGACAGTCTACATGGGATAGCCCAGGGGCTCCTGGGCACCCAGCAATCAGGGTCATGGAGTCTGATGCATTGCCAAGTCCCCAGGGAGCAGGTACTTGGGATGTGACTGGAAAAGGGAGCCCATGAGCCACAGCCTAGGAAGGAAGGGAAGCTCAGGAGGATATATAGGCATGGGTTTGTCCAGGCTGGACCTACTGGGCCCAATGGAGACAAGTTCTGCCAATCCCAAGCCTCCGATGGCCCCACAGCCCCTGGGATACAGCCCAGCCAGGCCTCAGCCTGGCCACTCCCTTTCTCCACCTCATATACCTCCCCAAAGGTTCCACCAGCATGGCAGCCTCTGCCCCAATCCCCAGCCATGGTCTGTGTCTCTCACACATACTACTCACATATGTAGACACAGGAACACACGTATACATACCATACACATACACACGCAAATTCATACACACACACATCTGCAGCATGCACACATGAGGACTTGCTGCTAACCCTGCATTTATGAAGTCCCCTGTGCCGCCCAATTTCTCTAGCAGATTTCTCTGTTGTTTATAGAGCCACTTGTTCCTCTCGCTGCTCTGGCATCCCCTTTTCGTGCACATTCAGGCTGCCTCCTGGGAAGGAGGCTTGTTCCTGGACCTCCCATTCCCCAGAATGCAGCAGCTACTGCAGTCCAGATCCCTGCCAGTGACAGAATGGAAACCTTGAGCTCTATGAGGGCAGAATGCAGGACATGCCACCCAGTGAGTGTGGGGAGGTGGCGATGGCAGGATGGGAACCATGGCTTGGAGAGGAACAGGCCAGGTGATCTTTTAAATGGCATCCTGGAGCAAAGGGCTGGGAAGCAGTAGGGGCATGGCCTGGCCCCAGGTCCTCAACACAGAATGGTTTGGACTTCCAGCCAATCTGCCAGAAGTGATTGAGCAGGGGTGTGGAAAAATCTTCATAGGAGCAGGAAGCTGGCAGGGTGAGGTGGAGTGGGGTAAGGTAAGGTTTGGCTGCCCCACAGATACTAAGCTGTGAGAGCCTGACCTCACTGGGGAAGGCATACACATATATGACTGAAGCTCCCAGGGCAGAGCAGGCTGGCATCGGTTCGAGGAGAGGACAGGAGAGACTTGGACAGGGTGAGTCCAGGGAGAAAGAGGAAATATTCATGCTGAGCACTTTCCTCATGCCAGGCACTGAACTAACATTTAACAATCTCTCTGGGACTTACAGTCAGTGCTACCATGACCCCAGTGCAGGTGAGCAAGCAAACAGGTACAGAAAGCTGTAGAGGCTGGCCTGCAGATACAAAGCAGGGGAGGGGAGGCCCTGAGGGTCAAACTTCCAAGAGTGTTCAACAACAACAACAAACTGATGATAAAGGGATACAATTAAAAGTAGGGGAAGAACACTTTTGTGTTAAAGTGATTCTGCCTTGTTAAAAAAAATAGAAATCGCTTAAAAACGTCCATCCTCCATGTAGAATGCTCTCCCATCTCTGCTGGCCTGGATGCTCATGTGGAGGGCTCCTCTGGGTTCTTCTTTCCTACCCTTTGGAATCTCACTCATGTTTCCAGAGGATGTAGTGGTCTAGCAGGGGCACTCACAGGACTTGCATTGGGTATGAGGTACAATAAGGTGACCCATGCTCACAGAATTGATCTCTTCTCTCTGGCTCCCCCTCATTCAGAGAGCTCAAGCCAGGTGTGACCACACGTGGGACCTCCCACGGCCCTCACTGCACCTCCCCAGTAGCATAGCACTTTCCACTGGGCAGTCCTAGGTGACCAGCCAGCTAATGGGTACTAGTTGGAGCTACTTTCCATGGGCACTGTGCCCCGAGGCAAGAGAACCCACCAGTGTCTACTGCAAAGGCTAGCATGGTAGCCCCTCCTCCCAGCAGCCAGGGGCTCCCATGCCTATCCTTGCTCAGATATAAGATACCTAAAGAAGCTTGGAGAACATTTGGTCTTAGTCTTGGTTGTCTTTATTACATCAGGACTGTGAGGCCACAGTGAGGCTTGTGGTTCCTTTCAAGTGTTCTTATCCAGTCAATTAGGGACATACCATTGACTGGTGGGATCAGCCCTGAGCCACTGTCTCCTGGAAACAGCGCTCAGAGGCCTAAGGATTCTCTCTACCTTTTATTAAAAGTGTGCATTTTCGATCATTGCTTTGCTAAACGGTGATGTGTCCACATGACTCTCTGAGCTATGACCACCATGTTTCTTAGCTTTGGACCCCTCCCCTACCTTGGGGAGGTGAATATCTCTCTCTCTCTATCTCCTCTCTCTTTCTAATTTGCTTTCTAAATAAGCTGTGGTTTTTCACCTAAGAATAAAAAACAAGCAAAAGAAAAAAAATAGTAGTTTCATAGTTGAGGTTCTGATCTGTCTTACTCTTTTATCTTCTGTAGCCTGCATTTTAGTTAGCTCCCAATAAATGCTCAATGAATATATTGCAGGAAAAAGATGAATTTTAAAAATTGTGCTTTTCAATGGTAATCTAAAGGTAGGACAAATGCAGGTATGTTCTGCATGATCTGGAGGGGCACTCATCTCCGAATGCTGTCTAGGTGGTCCACACATGTGAGGTAGGAGTGTGTGTGCACATGTGTACAGTGTGTACATCTACCCATGTGCATGCTCATGCATGCATTCACACAGAGCAAAGACGCGTCAGTTCTTTATTCCCCATGTCAATTGCAACAGGAAGAAGAGGTGGAGCTTAGATGCATCACTTGGGTGTGCTGACTGACCATCAGGGCCACAGGTTGTGCGTGCACGTAGGACCACACTCTGCACATTCACTGCCTTCTCACACCCTGTCTTGGAGCAGTTCATTAGCAGTAAGTGCAGCAGTAAATATGCAATGAAAATCTTTTCTGTTCCTAGTCTCTGCAATAATTGGATTATTCCCGTTTAAAGCAGCGCTTAATCATGCTGCAAGGCGAAGCTTGTCTTCACCCGAAGGAGACAGCTTAGACAAAGTTACCAGGAACTCGCTATTAAAAGTGCCTTCTGGGATGGCTCTGGGTTAAATATAAGGTGTGATTACAACAAACAAAGCCACACAATTATTAACACGATTTCACGCAACACGTCCTTAAGTATGTGAGAGCAGGCCTCATTGAATTGAACCGCGAAAGAAAATTTAAACGTCAAGCAAACCAGCAGGTAGATCTTTCTACCCTGGAGCCCAGCACCAGCGCTGCATCGCTAGAAACATCTGCCCTGTAAAATTAATGCCGCAAATTTAAATTTTATTGGTTTTGCAGTTTTGTTTGTGTTTAATTTGTAAATGGGTTTCAGTTTATTCCAGTTTTATAGTCTAGTGAAGGCTCCCAGCTTTGTGTTTGTTCATATTCCTGCAACATTATCATAAAAACAATGTAGGTCAATAATGGGGTGCAGGGAAGGAGTTTTTCCTTAAAAGGATTTTTCACATTATTTAAGTCTGAGGGAGAGTGCTCCAGGCGTTTGCCTGTTATCAGGCAGCATGGAGCTGGTCAGTGGAGCAGGAGGCACAGCTGGTGCCTGAGTTTTTAACAGGGATGGACCAAAGTGGTCTTCCCATGAGTGAGGACATTGCCCTGGTCATGTGTGTGGCCTGCAGAGCCCAGCTGGACTGAAGCCTGGGGATGCTGAAGGGAGCCCAGGTGGTGCCTGCCCTGTGGCCAGGAAAGCTCTCAGGTCCTCCCCATCCCCAGTCAAGGAGGCATCAGCTCCTTTGAGGTCCCACTGCTGGGGTCACAACCGTGAGACACAGGATTCTGGATAAAGGCATTCGGAACAGTACAAGGTATAGAGATGGAGCCAAGACACAACTTTGTTTCCCATTGTCCCCTGCTGGACTTGGGATATTCTAGCAGAGTGTTGTGGTTATTTTAGTTACTCAATGGTAACAGAGCATCCTAAGTCACCTGCAGTCTCACACAGCAATTAGATGCTGCTCCCAGGTAATCAAGGCATCAAACTTGATTGAGGACTGATTTATTCTGGCTTGCAGCCAAGTCCATGGGTGTCTGGGTGTGGCCTGATCACCTGCTTCTTTCTCCTTCATCCCAAGCAGGGCCTAGGAGAAGCAGGCTGGAAAGTCTCAGAAGGGTGCTGTGTTGATCCTGGGGACTGTTCAGCCCTGGCTCTCCCTCTTTGGAGCACATTCCCAAGGCTTACAGGGCTCTTAGGAGGCCGGTCTGCAAAGTCTTCTCTGCTGCCTGCCTGCCCAGCACTCTTGCCTTCCAGACTGAGGAGTTGCTTCTTCCACAGGAGTCACCCAGACCCCAAAGCTACCTTGCTGACCACCTACCTCTGCTCTCAGGACAGGTCCAGCATCCTCAGCTGAGGCCTCCATGGGTTCCAGACTCGTTCTTACTGAGATTACCAGCACAACTTTCTACCAAGAAACCTCCTCCTGCATACCCTTCTCCCCCACAGATTCCTGATGCAGGACCAGGGGCCTAGCATTGCCCAACTGGTTTCTGGTGACTGCCTGGGAAAGTGCTGCCAGGGAGACCAGTCTTGCCCCCAGCTGTCTGGTGTTTATTATGAACCCACCCAAGCTTCTGGGCACTCATATCCCTGCCTCATCTTTGCTCAGATCTTGAGATGCTTTTGTCAGAAGAGAGAAGCCTCTGTTCAAGTCGACTTCTGCAGAATATGCCTCGTCTTCAGTCTGGTCTCCCTGTGCTGCACTGGCATCTCCCTGCCCTCAATGGGTAGAATCGTGTGAGTCAACTTCTTCTCTCCCAGCTCAACTCATTCAATGCACCCATCCTACAACCCTCTTTCTCTTCCTATCATTACCATCACCGCCACCATCATCCTCAGCATCATCCTGGTCATCATCATCCCCAGTGCCATCATCATAATTACCATCAGCTTCAGCATCATTATCCCCATCATTATCAACATCTTTATCAGTATCACCGTCATCATAATTGCCATCACCGTCATCATCATCATTCCCATCATTATCACCATTATCTTTATCACTATCACCACTGCCGTGATCACCAAGGTCATTGCTTTTATCAGTATCACCATCACCATCATCATCATCATCATTATCATCACATTGATCATTGCCCCTATCATGATCATTATTATCAACTACCACCATCACCATCACTATCATTGGCAGTTACCTGGATTGTCCCCTTCCTGTGCCACATACATGGTTCCCTTCGATCCTATGGTAGTTCTAGGTGGAGGCTCTAATCAGTAACTTATTTCAGACATGAGCAGGATGAGGTTCAGAGAGAAGTAATGAATCAAGCCCTAACTGCACACTGGTGGCTTCTTCTCTTTCCAGCCCAGGTTCCTCTATTCTTGGATCCTTTCCCAGTGAATTCCAACCAGGTAGCTCCTTTCTGTGTCCACAGCACAGGTACCTTGTGTATCATCCTGCCTCATCCCTTCAGGGATGCCCTTGTGCCCTTGGTTTCTTTTCTGATCCAGGGAGCAGGAGAGCTAGCATGCTTCCTTTAGAGGATTCCAAGGAAAGCCCTTAATTTCTTGGGCCCAGGGAGTGGTCCTCTGGGCTCATGGCCAGGAACTCAGTGCCCACCAAGGTCTTCTTGAGCTCAACTCCCATCTTTCTCCATCAGAGCTACGGTTTCTCCAGAGGGCATGAGCATGGGGTCCAAGAAGAACCTATATTTGTCCCTGCAGGACATCCCCACAGGATAAATCAGGGAAAGACCACAAAACACATGTATGGTTGGGCAGGTGGAAGGCCAATGCATGATCTCAAGTCCATTCTCAAGAATGCAGGAGCAGAAGCCCTATGTATTTCACTATCAACAACCTTCAACCACTGTAGAGGACAGCTGTTATCCAGAAGGCCCTTGCAGCTGCACAACCTCACGCCTGCTTCTTTCCTATTAGCAGAGGACTCTATTTGACCAGATCAGGAGCCTTCCTCCCCGAGATCAGCTGTAATACATTGCTGTGAGAGGGACTACCTAAAGGAGAGTTATGCCCTGGGGTGGAGGGGCTCATCCCAGACCTTCTGCCCACAGTGAGCAGGGGCCTGTGTCCTCTACAACCTGTGGAGCCCCCTTCATTCATCTCACCTTCGTTCTCTACCAGAGGAGTTCTTCCACCTGCCTTGGTCTACCTGTGGCTGGCAGTTTAGATGACCCAAAGCCCGTATGAGCATCTCAAAGTTACTCCTCAGGAAAGGTTCATGGTGGTGGGTGAAAGACTGAGACAGGAGACCCAGAATCCAGTGTTTGACTTCTGAATTCAGTGCCACTCTCCTTCTTTAGATTGAGCTACACAGAAGGCTCTATGGCCCTATCCTTATTGAGCATGACCTCTGTGCAGAGACTGACACTCCCTCCTTGGCCTCATGTGTCCAAAATGATGCTGGGAAGTGAGCCCATGTCCCTACTGCAAGGGCAGAAGCCTCAGCCTGATCCAGGACAGGAGTGGGAGGAGGTGGCAATGTTTCAGGTCCCCTGACTCTGATCTTTCTCTTCAACAATGCTGTGATGTCAGTGAGTAGGTGAATTGGAAGTCATGAGAAAAACTGCTCATGGAGCAGGGTGCTGCCGGAGTGAGAGCCAGGGCCCCAGGACAAGGTTCTGAGGCCGGCCAAGCATGGGGGAGCAGACCCTGAGCCCCCTCATGGGCACATTCAAGATGCGCTGCTGGTCCTAAACAGATGCAGGTTGGGGGAGGGGCTGGGCAAACACCCTCTGTGTCTGGCTCAGAGTGTGTGCTCAACACACCCTCAGGAATGAGTGAACACATTCCTACATGCTCCCAGCCACCATGAAACCCAACTTCTAACAGGCTGGTCACTTGCTCAGGAGTTCCCAGTGGCTCTTCAAGGCCACCAGGCCAAAGCCCAAACCTACCCATGGGGCTTACAAAGTCCATCCCTGAGACTGTGAGTGTCTACACCTCTCACCCTGGAACCTGGATTCTAGCCGCTCTATGTCTGTCTAGTCCTTGAGACATTCTGCCCTGAGCCTGGTTGTACCTCCCTCCACCATGCCAGGCCCAAGCCGCCCTCCTCATTCCCTGAGCCTATCTGGACCCATCAGGCCCAACAGGTATCCTTCCCATAAAGGCCGGATGTTTGTTCAGGCTCCAGCACCTGTGGACAGTTCATTGATGCTCCCCATGAGCTGCTTTGCTGCTGTGTGGCACTTCCTCTCCGACCCCAGAGCCCACACAAAGTGCTGGGCCCTCTGAGAAACCCAGTTCACACAGGGCCAGCTCACATATCCTGAGGGTTCCCCATGCACAGGCACCCAAGTTCACAGAACAGCCCAGTTACTTTCCTTGCAGACAAGTGTCCTTAAACAGGATCCTCACCTTTGACAAGTGGGAACTTGTAGCATAAGATCTCAGAGCCCAGAAAGACAGTCTTACCCTCAGAGTAAGTGTGTTCCATCTGCCAGGAGCTCTGTGGCTGCCCGGCCACCTGGGGTCCCCCATTACAGATTAGCCCCAAGAGTGAAGCGAGATCTTGAGTCAGAGGGATTCAGGTGCCGAATTTGCTGAGCTCTAATAATAACTGGAACACCGGGCTGTTTATTGAGTTCATTTACGCTCCAAAAAGCTAATGACGCTTTACATTTGTAATTTCTCATGAATCCTCAAGACAGCCACAGGAATTGGCTCAGGCACTGCAACAAGGCCTCCACTAACAGTGTCTTTCTTCAGAAAGCCCATGAGTCTGTGTTGTTTATAATGGCTACTATTTCCCCAGCACCCACTCTGTGCGAGTGTGTCAGTTCACAGGACTCTCACCATGCCCCCCTGAGGTGGGCAAGGTGTCAGTGCCCTGTTTTGTAGAAGACTACAGAAAAGACTGGGACTTCCTCAAAATGATCCAGACAGCCAGCGAGGGTGTAAACAGGGTTTGCACCTCTTGAGTCCTGCACTCCATATCCGGACCTCTGTGCCTTGAGCCCCTGCATGGACGGAGGGCATTCAGATCTAGTCGATGGGTCCAGTGTCTCCTATGCACCACAAAGAGCAGGGTATGTGGGGCTAGCCAGGACCAGGCAGATTCTCAAGTCAGCTCCATGAGGACAGGAGCCGTGGGGAGTGACCATCTGTTACCAGCCACCCACGGCAGCCACCCGCACCAGAGCTGGAGCCTCTCTTTCCCCTCCTCCCACCTGCAGGCATTCTCACACAGGGGGACTGCTCTGAAGTTTTCCTACCTATATGATACAGGAATGTGTGGAGGGCTAGGACTGACTCCATAGGCTTCAGAGGCTCAGAGAATTCAGATTTGCCCTGTTCAAAGGCTATGCTTAGCTTCGAGGCTTCTCGACAATGAATTGCCTAGAAATTTTGCCATCAGGAGAAACAGATTAAAGCAAGGCCCAATGAGGAGGAGAAAGGGAAGACATTGACATTTTGGAGCCCTTATTAATTATAGGTGATTTACATTTATGATTTCATTAAATGCTCACAGCCTTCCTTCAGGGAGGTAGTCCTAGACCCCTTCAACAGATAGGAATAGTGAGATTTGAAAAAGTTATGTAACTTTTCCAATGTGGTCCCAAGTAAGGGCAATGCTGGTATTAAAAAAAGAAAGAGGCCTTAGATCTCCTTGAGATGGGAGCTCCTGGTTCCAACCCAAGGGTCTTTGCTTAGCCACACTGCACTGTCAGGAAACTGGGGCAACAATGCAGACCAGTCCTGTGCATATAACCTGCATCCCGTGTTGCAGAGGGTCTGGACTTAGAGGTGGAAAGCAGGTACAAACACTGCTCCACTCTCATTTCCTGGCTGGGAGATTTTGAAGGCAGCAAGAGTGGCAAGGGGACGTGCTGGCATCCAGGGCTCCAAACCATTATGTCTTGTCCCTGGGAAGTTCCACTCAGAGGCTCCTCAAGGTTCCTGAAGGAAGACCAGATGAATGGGTGGAGGGAGGGAGGAAGGATAAGAAAGTACAAGATACTTGCTGCACCTGGCTGGAAAGGCCATGAATACACAGGTGCTGAGAAATGCACAAACCAAAGCATCTGGAAGCTGGAGGCCCTGGCAGCTGGTGCAGTCTCCTTCCTCACTCCCATCCTCAGTGTGGGGGTGCATGGGTCCGAGGTGGGCAGCCTACTCTACCTTCCTATGGCACCAGCCCATCAAGATGTCCCAGATCAGGCTGTACATTCCTGACTTCACACGCCTCTCAACTCCACTGATCAGTGGTCCTGGGCAGGCGTGGTTGAGGGTCTGAGTGGATCCCAGTTCAACCACCTCACCAGAGCCATGGGAGCCCCAAATAGCCAATGTGACCTCAAGTGCTGAGCTACTGGCTGTGTCCTGCCTGTGAGTGACTGAGTAGGGCAGTGTGGCTGCGTACGGAGTTTCAAAGTCCTATTCTAGGAATTAAGAAACATGTTATGTGAAAAACTCGAAGCCAGCGACACCGTTCCCCTTGCCAGGAAACTGGTGATGTTGGAAGGCCCTCCTCTTTGTTTTCAGCACCAGAAAACTTCAGCCAATCTCTGAAAGAAGTAGCAGCTCAGAAAGTCTCCCATGCTGCCCACCCTGGCCAGGTGCCCTCACCCACCCCCAGACCTGAGGAACTGCATAACCCTGGAAGAGCATGAGAAGAACATGGTTCCTGTCCACAGTTTACGTCCATGGCTAGATGCTGCCGTGATACACATGCTGGTAGCTCCAGTCTGGACAGATGGACAGGGACAAACACTGCTATTCTGCCTGCGGATCGTGGTGATTGTGTTGCTCAACTCAACACCCAAGCCCAACGTTGCTCATAAACTGCATGGCTCCCTTTGGAATAAACTGTTTCTTCATTTCCATTAACACATGAATCTGCTTACTTTACTCAACAGCTTGGAAAAATGAATCATCCAGAACAAAACCAGTGGGATTCCAGGAGAAATCTTGGGCCACGTACTCGGATATAATCAGAAACAAACCTCATCTGTCTGAGATGGCGAGCCAGCTCTCTCTGGCAATGTCTGACCCAGAAGCCTGTCCCCAGAAGTCTTCCAGATTTGGCTGGTGACAGAAGACTTGCCACATCCATATGCACAGGAAAAGGGGCAGTTAATATTAATACACACACACACACACACACACACACACACACACACACACACACACACACACATTATGCACACAAATACATATTCAGCACAGACACACACCACACACAAATTCCCGGACACACACCAGCTTTGTGGAGTCAAATGTAAATGGGGTATATCAAAGGTGCTGGAAAAATCCACAGGCACGAAATTCCAACACAGGCACTAAAGGACAGTCATTTTAGAACTGATGTCTGCAGGGAATGTTTTGAGGGTTTCAGGAGGACCCTGCACTCGCATTTCTGCTCCATGGGAGGTGTCACATTGAGGCCTGATCTCTACAGTGGTACTAGACTCAGGCAGAAAGGCCCATGGGAGGCTAGGAGGACAGAAAGGGTGTGAGCCTTGGCAGCCTTCAGAGCTATTCTTAGACTGCCTCCTTTCCAGAGCCAACTCATAGGCTGGCCCTCACTGGGGCAGTGTGACCCTAGGTCATGGAGGGCATCAGATGAGGCATCACCTGGGAGTAGGAATGGACATCCACAGGCGTAATGACCTGTGCCTGGCAATGGGGCTGAGGAAGGGGCCTTCCAGAGGTGAGCCAGCACACAAGGGCCTCCTGGGTGGGCACCAGGTCTCCACTAATCCCCCTCCAGGGATTGCTGCCCAGGGATCAGGAAAAGGCAAACAAAACTGGAACTCTAGTTGGGAAGTTCCCACATTTCTGGGGGAATTTATTTTGCGTATATCCCCAGAAAAAACTTCTACACTTCAGAAAGATCCCATTTGAAATGTCAATGCCCAAACATACCAAATAACATGCAGGGTACGTGCTGCTGGAGCCCTTAGACAAATGGCTTGACTGTCAGGCCCAGCTTGCTGGTCCTCACAGCAATGTGCATGCTCACTTATTATTGGGATTACTGTTGCTGACTGCTACCTATGAGGAATCTGTTAGCTTTATCATCACATTACAGAAGTGGACACAGAAGCTCAGAGAGGTTAAACAATCTGCCCAAAGTCACACAGTTTAGAAGCGGTGATGCCAGATGTAATCTCTGGTTAGCCTCACTAGACCGCAGGCTCTTTGTATCCATACAGTCTGTGGGTGGGAATCTCGCAGGAACCACCCTCTCCCTGATGCTAAAATAGAAGCAGACATGGCCCAGTAGAGAAACGAATTGCCCAGAGAAGCAGTGAGGATGGCTTTCTGGAGCCTGACTCCATGGGTCTGATCCCAGCACTGCTGTTCACAGCCATGGCCCCTAGCCGAGGCATTGGCCCTCATTGTGCCTCAGTCTGCTCATCTGTCAAACAGGGCAACAGTATCTACACAACAGGAAGTTAATGCAAGAGTGACCCAAAGCACCATTTATTCCTGCCAGCATTATTGTGCCCAGAGCAGCAGATGGATGCTGCAGAGCAAAGTCCTGAATAAGTAAGTCCCCGGTATATGGGGCCACCAGCCCAGCTAGCCCTGCAGTCGGGGCAGGGACAAGACAGCTGTACCCAGAAGCACACAGGCTGGCAGGAGGTGCCTGGTGGCTGCTGCACAACATCCCATCACTTTTGCTACAGGGCACTTTGGTCATGGCCAACTCAGTGACTTCTAAAATTCAAACACCCTAGTGTCCACAGTAATCTAACTCCATTTAAGAATTCTCTCTGTACAGGCAAATTAGGGTGTGGCAGGAAGATGACCAGTTGTGTCCCAGGTGTCTGCAGGGTGGGCATTTTGAAGACAGGTGACAGAGGCCACCCTGCTGTGTATGCCCAACACTTGGACCAGCACTCCTACTGAGGGAGAGGGATGGGACAGACGTGGAGAGATGGGCCTTGATCTCATCTTGTGGGGCCCTCCTACCCTAGGGCTCCAGGTGCATGGGGACACACAGCAGATAAGGAGGAGTCAGGATGCAGAGGGGACAGGCACACCTAGGAGGGAAAACTGAGCTGGAGCCACAGCAGGGACCATGGGGAGATGCCTAGGGCCCTCCATTCCAGCAGCCTCAAAGCATCCCCCACCACAAAGATGGAATCCCAGCCAGGTCCTTGTCCTCATCTTCCTTTGGCTGGAGTGAGATCGGACTGTGCCTAGCTTCCCCCACTCCAGAGACTTGAGGGCTGGAAGTGGAGTAGGGAACACTGTGGTGTCCTTGTCCAGTGGAAATGCTCATGACACTATCTGTGAGTGGTGTATCCATCTGAGAGGGTGTGGTCAGTGAGGAGCAGCGGGGATGGGCAGCCATGACAGACTACAGCACAGAGCTGGGTCGGGTGGAGACTGGAATATAGCAAAGCCTTGTGCAGGCTAGAAGGTGGAGAGGGGTCCTCAGGAACAGAACTAATGCTTGAAACAGAACCAAGTCCCAAAACAGAGCCAACACCCAGAACAAAACCAAAGTCTAGAATAGAATCAAGGCCTGGTACAGAACCAAGACCCAGAGTAAGACCAAGGTCCAGAACAGAACTAAGGCCTAGAACAGAACCAAGGTCCGGAACAGGACCAATGTCCAGAACAGGGCTCCCTGAGCACTGGGCCCAACTACTACCTCCTATGGCCCTTAGCTGATGGTCTCCTCTTAGACTCTCATGCTGTGCTTCCTCTTCCTCCCATGGCTCTGGCATCCCTTTCTGCACAGTTCCGAGGACACTCACTTATGCTGTGATACAGCCCCCCAGAGTCCTGATTCATCAGGCTATGCCCAATGGTGGGGCATTTCAGCTATTTGTGCTTTCCAGTTTAAAGTTACAATAAACACACCTGGTTTTTCCTCTTATTTTCAATTATTTTCTTAGGGCAAGTTTCTGAGAGAATTATGGGATCAAAGGGTCCATGTATTTTTACACCTCTGGATGTGTTCTCAGTCACTCAGATTAGACCCTAGAACTTGGCTCCCTCCATGCAGACTCAAACATATTATCCCACAGAGGCACAAGCTCTAAGTCATGTCCTGTGCTCAGCTTTTAGGAATGTAAGTATACTAAGAGGGTCAAAGGGCGGAGTTCCATTGGCCTTGGGCTTGGATACATAACTTCCGTTAAGCCCTGATTCTTCCTTGATGCTGAATTCAATGAATAGTAAGCATAGACTTAACCAGTGTTTTCAGAGTTGTTCATAAGACACCAGAGGTCAGAGATGCTGCAGCCCTGTCAGCCTCAACAGTGCCCCATCCCCGAGGTAACCCAGGCTGACTCCAGAGATCCCAGCTCAGGCTCCAGGCTATCTGGGTCTGCAGTCAGCAACCTGAGGACACACAACTGCTTCTGATTCTGACCCTCCTGGAAACACGCCCCTCATACAGCCACCTGCAGACCAGTCACAAGGATTTCTAGATATACATATTTTAAACAATATCACACTGTAAATGCTCAGGAGTTTCACCGAATTCCCAATCACTAGAATACACTGGGTGTTTCTAGGTTTTCAAAGTGTACTTTACTGACATTTCCATCATAATTTATAGGATTAATTTCATTTCCTCAACCTTCACTAAGACTGTCAGGTGATGACTGAGTCCTCTTTAAAAAAAAAACATGTAAGGCCAGGTGTGGTGGTTCATGCCTGTAATCCCAGCACTTCGGGAGACTGAGGCAAGAGTATTACTTGAGCCTAGGAGTTTGAGAACAGCCTGAACAGCATAGTGAGATCTCATCTCTAAAAAAAAAACCAAAATAAATTAGCCAGGAGTGGTAGTGTGTGCCTTCATTCACAGCTATTTGAGGAGCTGAGGCAGAAGGATCACTTGAGCCCAGGAGGTTGAGGCTACAATGAGCCATGATGGTACCAGTGCACCTCAGCCTGGGAGATAGAGTGGGATCCTGACTCAAACAAAACAAAACAAAAAACAGGTCAATAAAATTGCCTCTAATGGCCTCAAAAAAGATATGTCATTCCTGTGAGCATAGTTCCAGTTGGCCTTGAGTAAGGAGGGAGGGGATTGTGACTACAGCATCCCCATGACTCTCAGCAGTGTCCCCATGATGCACAAATGCCCTGTACACTGACCTGATTTCTGATGTGCTGTGGTCCTCACACTGTGCTTTGATGATGTCCCTCATAGACATTCTGGAGGCTGGGGGAAACACTTGGGGGATGGGGGGATCTCCTGGATGGCTATGACCTTATATCTCAGTGTCTTCCCAGGAACACTCCTGCCTCCACCTATCCACCCAGAACACTTCCCAGTCCTGGGTTAAGGGAGGAGTGAACCGGGGCTTCCGTCTGCATGGGGACAGGAAAGGGAGCACATAATGTTCAAGTCCTAGGAGCTGGTGACACGGGTCCCATTAGAGATTCAGCCTTCCAAGGTGTCTTGTGTCAGCTCAGTGTGTCCTGAGGGGATTGTATTGATATGGATCACATGAGAGGACCTCCCAGAAGAAGCTGTACGAAGTAGTTCTTGCTCATTCTAGGGGCTGTCTGACCAAGGTGACTGGAGGCCCCAAAGTTCCCACTGGTAGAGACAGCAGCACCTTGCCATCCTGTGTGACTCAGCACAGATACTCGGGTGCCCTCTCCTTAGCATGACTGGCACAGAGAACCAGGCACCTGACATTCCTCCCAAGAGGATGTGCAAAGATGCTGAGGCCCCGAGAGGGTCCCTGGGACAGTGAGAAGCAGAGAAGTGAGTTCCAAGATCACTGACTTCCTGGGTTTGCTCAACATGGGTAGAAACCTCCCCAGGCTCCAGGTTTGAGAAGATAAGTCTACCTGCTGGCCACTGTCTGGCCAGACAGCTGTAGCCAGTGTCTTGATACTGGTCCTGAAGAACAACACACTCCTGGTGCACCCAAGTCACTCCAGCCCTGCTGTTCTGTTGGCACACCTCCCATTGCTACTATTTTTGCAGGGCTGTTTCTGTATGGGGCACATTACCCCAGCTCAACATGCAGCCCTTGTTTATCTCATCATCTACAGGGTCATTGGAACCTGGCCCTGCTTATCCCAACCTTCCAGAATCTTTCCTGACCCTTCCTTGCTTCTGATCCTTGTCTGGGGCAGGTGCCCCCATGAATGTTCCCATAGCCCTCGTAGCTCCCACGGTCTCATTGCATGACACAGGGTGTCCATGTCCTGGCCACATCTCCACCTTACCTCTTAGGCAGACTTTGCTGGTTTTGTTATATACCTCTATCAACAAAGACAGCAATGGTGACAACACCAAAAATACCAAAAATTAAGATATGCATCAGTGGAAATCTCGGTGGTTTAGAAGGATGTTCCCCATACATCCTTCCATCAGATCCTCAGGAGAACAGCTCAGGAAGGATGTTCCCTATTTGGCAAAGGTGGGAAGGGGCTCAGGAGTGTCCCTTGTACCTTGCAGCCTAGCCAGCTTGAACTTGACCAGCCCACAGTTCCTGGCCACTGATGGTTCAGGTTGCCCTGGTACTCACCTGGTTGGTGAACCTTGGGGATGCAGGGACTTCCTCGACATGGGTGCCTTAGCTTTGTACCCATCAGGGATTGGCTTTGTGCTTTCCGCATAATGGTGGGTCTCCTTGGTTACTGGAGAGTGACAGAGCTCCGAGATCCAGGATGGAGCACAGGCATCCTTCTGATTCATGCTTGGTACTTCTCAGGCAGGCTGAATACACTGGGTTGAGCTCAGGAGGCGTGGATGCTTTGCCTTAGTGTCAGGAGGTTCTGGACATTGGATGAACTCATCACGGAAGTCAGTGGGGGTAGGTATTGCTTCACCCTCAAAGCTTGAATGGAGGTGAGTCAGCCCACTGCTGCCTGGGCAGGGGCCACAGTCACTCTTTCGGACCATACTTGATATCTGCATCAGGGGCACAGTCAGCTTGAGCCCCTCCAACCTGTGCTGCCATCCCAACCCCCCCACAGGTCTATCTCCAAGAACACAGGGCCCAGGTTCAAGGCACATCAGTCAAAGATATACATGGAGAGGACAGGCCATGGGAGTCCACATGGCAGTAGGGGCTCAGAGAAAGGCTTCCTGGAAGAGGCAAGGCTTGAGAGATGAATTGGCCACATGGCACTGTAGGCAGAAGGGGAGTGAAGGGCACAGAGGCCCTAGTGCTAATGGGGTGGGCACTAGTGGCCACCTCTGTAAGCTTACCTCTGGAGCATAGCCAGCATTCAGAGTCTTGCCAAGAGCAGGGAGAGACTCCAGAGGTACATGGGATGGAGATTATCATTAAGATGGAACAGCACCCTGGATAAACAGACCTTGTATGGTTAAACAGCCAGTACATGTAGTGAAAAGCCACAGTCCTCCAGCTGCCATGGGGAGGCAGACAAGTGTCTGTGGGCTTGGTGTCATCTAGCCATAGTCCCAGACCCCTAAGTCTGCCTGTTTTTGTGGTAGGTGCCAGCCATATACACAGAACAGGCTGGAATGTGCAGACTGTTCAAGGCAGGCTCTCTGTGGGACTCCAGCAGAATCATCACCTAGTCAAGGGATCCACCTACCCAGAGTCACCTCATATACAGGAGGAAGTTGGGGTGGGGGAAGGGTCATGCCCAAGATCCCCACTGAGGAGCCCACTCCTCTTGCCAAGCAATCTCCAGGCTGGCAAGACTGAGGGCAAAGCGAGGAGGTGGCATCTGACCATAAAAGGTAGGGGAATGTAGGCACCCAGACACAAACTGAGGACAGCATGAGAGGGTATACACCACTCCATCCAAGGACTCCTGGCCAGTCCATCAACCAAGCCCACATTCCACAAATAGCTCTGACTGCAAAGCAGTACCGGAGGGGGTGGTCCTGCTGTGGGAAGTGCCTAACGGGAAACTCTTCTGGGGGTGTGAGACCACCTTTGTGATGGACACCAGCTCACTGGGTCTAAAAGGCAGGGCAACTCACAGGCAGCATTCCCTTGTACCATCCCTCATCCCAGAGGAACCAGCTCCCAAAGGAAGAAAGGACCCTGCCAGCGACCAAGAAAGCGCCCAGATATGCTCAGAGACACTTAAGCCAAACAGAGAAAGAAGAGAGGAGCTTAAGGGAGGGACAAAGACTGTGAGCCCCTCTGACCTGTGTGCCAACATCACCACCCCACAGAAGGTCCTTTACTGTTGAGCCAGGGTCCTCAGAGAGGAGGGGAGAGAGGCCAGGATCCTAGTCCTGTTTACAAGTGGACTACTATTTCCTCAGGGGGAGAGGGAGCTAGGGTGAGTCAATGGGGGTCTAGGCTAGGCTCTTCACCCCTGGGAGCTACAAAGGTTACCCAAGCTCTGAAATCAAGTGAATGCAGTCAACTGGGACTTGGTCAATGCACACAAACAGAGCAGCATTTCAGGTCACAACTGAGCTGCCACCAAGAGAACTTGTTCTCAAGCTTCCTCTCAAGGAGCTTAGAACCCAGCATGCATTTCTACCCCTGGATCTGATAGTGTGAGCTGGCCCTTTCCTGGGTAAACATATGTCCCAAGTCATGGAATTACTAAATCCTTCCCAGACCCCAGACCTCAGGGACAAGCAGGCAAGTTAGAAGAGGATGGTAGAAAGAGCTCCAGAGAGGGACTCAAAAGGCGAGGTTTGCAGATGGGTGAGGCACACCCCACCTCTGGGATAGGGGGCCGAGCCAGGTGATTTGTCTGCTAATGTCTGCCTGCCCCACATCTAGCCTCTAGAAGGCATCCAGAGGCAGAGAAAGGATTTCCACAAGTCTCTGAAGTCTGTGCTTCCCAAAGTGCTCTGTCCATTTTGCACATTTGTAGCTGTAACTTCTATGAGTGTCAGGACCTCCAGGGAGACAGGTGGAAGAGGCTGGAAGGACCCACACCAAAGTCACACATGGAACATTTTATGTCCTGCTCAGCAGTGCGGCACATAAAAAAAGGTTTTCTTTTCTTCTTTTTCTTCTTCTTTTTAAATCAGGATTCACTATTTCCCAGAAACTGGGACTTTCCTTTGAGCCCCATATACTAAGAAATGAACGCAGACAGGAGCCAGGCAGAGACAGCCTCTGTCCCCAGAGAAGCTTGGCAGGGGATGGTCAAGAGCCTTAAAGACCTGGCACTCGCAGGGCAGGGGCCAAGACAGGGCCATGAGGCTGTTGCAAGTCAAGGATCCAGGAAAACAACAAAAAAGGATTGTGTGCTCTGGTCCTTGCTTTAACCACTGGACCTTTTAATCACCTGAGAAAAGAAAAATCTGCAAAACCCAGATTATATCTTAAAACTAGACAAAATTTTATTTCTACAACTTCTAGACAGCATAATTTAGTGAGAACAGTCTTGATAATTATTTTTTCTTTAAATAGTTACAGTAGAATGTATTAATTTTCAAGTTGGCTCCCTGATTAGTGTGATTCATTAGCTGCCTAGAACTGTCCCCACCAGCGCTCAAGAATGGAAAAGTCTCCCTTTATGATTAGCACACTGAATCCCATTCCAGTGCAAAACACTCCAAATTTGGGTAATCAAATTAGATTGAGAGGAAGAAAAAAAAAAAAAGAAAAAAAAGGAAAACAACCCATGGTTGTCAAGAATTACCTGCTTCATTATTTCATTAAGATTAAGACATGTAAGTAGAAGAAAAATAATACACTCTAATCATTTTCCTTGGGCAAATTCCTTTGAATTGACAGAAGCTATTTAAGAGGGGAAGACAGGAGAGGCAGCAGTTTTTAATTTTAATGTATGGAAAGGAAAGCGTCTCGTGTCTGGTTCTAGCAGGCCCCAGGGGCTCCCTGCTGGTAGACTGGCATCCAGGGAGCCTGGGGCAGCCAGGAGAAGGTCGGTCTCAGTGTGTGGGGGCAGTCACACATTCCTATTCAAAGGTGGGGCACTCCTTCACTTATGGAGGTGATTTGAGGTCAGCTGGGTGTGTATGGGGCCAAGTGCTGTTTGTTGTGGATCCCTCTCTGAGAAGGGGAGAGGGGCCAGGATTCTGGTCCTGTTGACAAATGGACTACTATTTTCCTCAGGGGGAGAAGCTGGCTTCAGCACACTGAGGCCAAGAACTCTGTTTCCTTGGGGAATCTGGTGCTCTCACTAGGACTTAGACTCATCATGGTTCACAGGATGCTTCATTGCTAGATCCATGAAATATTTAGAACACCATTCTCTGTCTATCCTTCCTTCCATTCACCCATCCATCCATCCAATATCCATCCATCCGCCCATCCATCTTTCATCCACCCACCCATCCATCCACCTATCCATCCATCTACCCACTCATCCATCTACCCAAACATCCAAACACCTGAGCACCATGTGCTATGCTCTGAATGTTTGTGTCCCCACAGATTCTTATAATGAGAACTAACCCCCCAGGTAGGGCCTTTGGATGGTAATCAGTCATGAGGGGGTAGCCCTCATGAATGATTAGTCCTTTATAAAAGGAACTGGAGAGAGATCCTTCATCTCTTCTACCATGTGAGAACACTGTGAGAAGGCAGTTGTCTGAACACCAGAAGAGAACTCTCACCAGAATCTGACCCTGCTGACATCCTGGTCTTAGACTCCCAGGCTCCAGAACTGTGAAAAACAGATTTATGTTGTTTATAAGTGTCCTCTCCCGTTTATGTCCTCTGTTATAGCAGCCCCAACAAACTAAGGCATCATAAAATCCTGAGTGTGCCTTCCTTACCCCCATGTTCAGAAAACCCTGGTGACCTCAGATACCACCTGTCTGCTGGAGAGGAGCAATGTATCTACTGCTTAAGGAGTGCCCATGTACTCCACCCTCTGGAGGGAGCTTTGAAAGCGGGGAGGGGTTGACCTTGGTGAGTCATGTTGGGCTCAATTCTACCTGTTTCCATATCCCTCTCAGTTATAGCTGCCCCTCCCACCCCAGGAAGCCCCTAAAGGTCACCGTCCCATGAGTGACCCCCTACACCCACAGGAGACAGGTGTAGCTGAGGGAGGGCGAGGTCAAGTCATTCCCATGCATATCAGTTTCCACAACCTTTTGCTCCCCTTCCCAAGAAAATACCCAGGGCCTTGAGTTCACTTAACAACCTACTCCGAGGTAAGAAGACGCAAGACCCTTGGGGAAACTATAAAACTGATGAAAAGCTTGAGCGCTTTCGATAATTTCAAAACAATTCTGTGATCCACAGACTTACATTGGAGGTACTGGCCTGGCCTCCTCGGCAGCCCTGGAGCTGGGCCACTGTTCCTGAGCTACAGAAATAGGTGTGTGGACTGTGACCTAACCACCCAGCTCTAGATCCAACTAGGTAAAATTACTTTGAGTAAAGAAGGGGGTGCAATAGCACCTTCTGAAAATGAAATAGGTAACTGAGCAGCAGCTGAGCAGTGGGCTGTTATGCTGATTAAAGGGCACAGTGCCCAGCAGGTGCCGATACCTGATGCTCTCCCACTGTTAGCCTCACCTAATTAGCTTATGGAGTTAAGCTATCACCCAGCACTCTTGCCTGTCTGTGTAAAGCCTTTGAACAAAACCCCTGACAGAAGGCAGCTGAATCCAGGCCTGTTTGAGGTCTCTCCTGCACTGCAGCACCCAGAGCATGTATGTGTTTACAAAGAGAGCCCTGTAGTTTCCCAAACCTGGCTGTGTCACTATTGTCATTGCTAACCTTTTTTTAAATAGAGAGACAAGGTCTCCCCATGTTGCCTAGGTTGATCTTGAACTCCTGTGTTCAAGCGATCTTTTCGCCTCAGCCTCCAAAAGTGCTGGGATTATAGGCGTGAGCCATTGCACCCGGATGTTACTGTACAACTTAATTAAAATTACATAAGTCAATAAAATGTAAGTGTGAAAAGAAAGCTAGGAACTATTTCTATGAAAGCCAGCTGAATACTACCGAAAGTTGCAATAAGAGTAAATTTCTAAAAAACAATCAGCTGTGAATTTAGGTGTGACCAAAATAGCTGAATCTGAGGAAAGTCATGAACTGCCCCAGGACTCAGCACCCATACAGCCTTTCTGCTCTGCTTTAATGAAACAGAGACTTGAAATAATCAATTATGGCCAAGAGCCTGGCTTTGGAAATAAACAACCAAAAACAAACAAACAAACAAATAAACAAACGATGGAAGCACTAATCTGCAAATCACACCCAAAGAAAAGAGGCCTTATCCAGGCCTACCTCAATAAATTGACAATGACTATGTTTCTGTGTCATGAAAATGCTTGTGACATGCAAATGTTGTGGCTATAGTTTTCTACTTTCGACAACTTGTGGGTCTACTGACCAAACCTGGTCAGGAGGACAAAAGGACCCATCCTAGCCTTAGGCTAGTCCTGTAGGGAGTGTGGGGTCCTTAGAGGACCCAAGATGCACAAAGGAAGGCACACGATGATACAAATCAATGTGACTACCAACTTTAGGAGACCTAGGGATAGAGAGGCAGCCGTTCTCAATGCTGCCTGGCATGCCTCCTCCAGCTGTGAACCCTTTTGGTGTGGGGTATCTCAGCCAGGTGCCATCAGCCATTTTATCCCTCCCTCATCACAGCACTAGGAAGCCATGGAGGAGAAGCCCTGGGTTCAGAGATCATCCTCAAGGTTGGAAACTAGTGGGGCTGGCACTCTTTGGGCTGCTGGTCACTGTCTAGATGAGGACGGGAGCGCTAGGCCCTCTGAGCATGGATAAGAAGCCCAGAGGTTGCGATTCATCAGGACAGATGGGAAACTGAGGACTGCCTTGGGAAGCCACAGGTCCTGGAAATCCCTGAGTCTCCAGTGATTCTACAATAATCTCAGCTTACTGGAGAGCCTCCCACGTGTTTGCAAAGGCTCCACAGCTCTGGGAAAAGTGGACTAGACTGTGCCAAAAACCCAAGATCACTTCTTCTCAACACCCAGCCCCAAAACAAGAGGCTCTGGAGTTTGACCAAGCGAGAGTGGGAGAGGCTCTGTTTGCACAATATGCCGAGATCGAGAGTGTATGCAGAAAGGATAGACCATGTCAAACTCAATTAAATAACTTTTCATATATGTTTATCTTAGAATCAGAGTGTTTCTATCGGAAACACCTCTGGTTTTTAAATGATTTAAGTGACAGGAGAGAATCTCTATTGATGATCTGTGCATTTCCTTATTGCTTTGAGCCTCTCATTTTCTGAACTTCCCTGAATTAGGGGAAACTCCATTCTAGATATCTGGATGTGGTTTCCTTGGTTATGGCTTGCAACTGGCAAGTGCTCCAACTTGCTCCAACTCTGAGCATTCAGGGGCACAAGGCCTTGCCCCTGAAAAGTTGGACCCTGTGCCATGGTATCCACGAGGATCTGCCAACATTCTGGGTGATCCATCAGATCTGACTGCCCCCCACCCCCAGGAAATGAAACTGCTCAGAATTCAGGCAACACTTCTGCCATTTCCAGAAAGTCTGAGACAGGTCAGAGTCCTGAAGTCCTCCTCGCATCACACTCCTGGGGCTACAGCAGCAGTATTAGTCCAGGGGCCAGCTTCCTTCCCATGGCTGGAATGGGACCTCCCCCAAAAGATGGCCGCCTTATCTGCCCCAGAGGCCTGGTGTATATGAGGTGCTCAGGGCATGGCAGGTTGTGATTGTGGGAAGCTGCCCTCCCCAGGGATGGAGTCAGCACTGGGGTCCTGCTATTGATGAGCTGTCCTTTGGCTCCTTCTGTCTCCCTTGTGCTCTGCCTTTGTGGTTGCCTGCTTTCCTTTCCCAGCAGGGATCCCTCTCAGTGCCCTGTCTCTGTCACCTCTGAGCCTTCTCACACTCCTCTTCAGTTTCAGGGCTGCCTGGACTTCAATGGAGTTTTAATGCATCAAGGCCCAGGTGGCAGGGAGTGAGGAGGGCACCTGTGTGTGGTGGGCATGGCAGGAAGATGTATGCTAAGTCCCTTCTTTCAGTCTCTCCCTCCTTTGTTCTGAGAATCCAGCCAAAGCTGGCAGTAACCTGGGCCACAGGACAAATGCCCTCCTGCCGGCTTCACAGAGCTACAAATTGGGAGTTATTTATAACTCTGCTTCCACCACAGAAGAAAGACCTGAGCCAGGGCCTGGGATCTGGGGTGAAGCAGGGAAAGTTTCAGCATTAGACACGATGACAGGTCCCCCCACACGTAGGGGTGGCTGAACTATGACCTCCCAACCACATCCACCATGGCTGCTGCCAGGACTAGGAGTAAGCACTAGCTGGGTGGAGCCACAGCCTCACGAGGCCTCTGTAACTCCTAGGGATGGTGTTGTCCACTTTGCATTTACAACTGGGGAACCTGAGGTTCAGAGAGTCTGTCCAAGACAGTCTGAGAGGAAAGACAGAGCTGGAAGTGGACTTGGTCACCATGGAGCTATGCTGCCCAATCTGTGAAGACACCAGAGGACACTCAGGCAGGAGCTGGTCTATACAGTGAGGGAAGTGCTTAATAATGTGATACATCCTCAAGGAATACCAGAAAGGTGGACAGAGGAGACAAGATCATCCCCTGTAACACCATTACTCAGAGACAGACTTTTTTTTTTTTTTGAGTTGGAGTCTCACTCTGTTGCCCA
>NW_007245789.1:681737-733279 GCF_000164805.1 Carlito syrichta | reverse complement strand
CCAGGCGGGTCTCGAACCCACGGGCTCAGGCAATCCACTCACCTCAGCCTTCCAAAGGTGCGGGATTACAGGCTGAGCCACCGAGCCCAGCTTCAGAGACAGACTTTTAACATTTGAGGAGAATTCCTTCTGCTCATTCTTCTTGATTTATACCTTGGTTTCTTTGAAATACATAAAGGTATACAGGCTTTTTTAACCCTGTTTTTCTTTTCGTTTTCTTTTTTAATCAACATGCGCAGTTCTCATGGCATGACATTCATGAGAGGGGGCCCCAAAATATCGGAATTATATTTTGAAGGGTGGGTCCCTTGTAGTAAAGGCTTCTCTCCCCCCGCAACCCCAGGTATAGTTTTAGGAATCCATCGGCATCAGTGTACCAGCTAGCGTTGTTGTGAGACACTGTGCTCAGCTTCAGAGAAATTTTTTTGGAGATTCTTTCAATGTGTTTACCCATTTCATGATGAATAATTTACGAGTGCACCTGTCCACACTATGCTGAGTGTTCAGCAGTTTTTGACCAAAAAATGCATGACTTCCACAAGCCCCACCTTCCCTACTCTCCTGATCTCACCCTGAGCGACTTTTTTGGTTGTTTGTTTCCCTGGAAGAAAGAAGTCATCAAAGGGAAACATTTTGCTGATGTGGAATAGGTGAAACAAAAAATGGCAGAAGCACTAAAAGTCATTGAAATGGATGAGTTAAAAAACTGTATTAAGCAGTAGAAAAGGCATCGATGGGTGTATTGCATCAAATGGAGAGTACTTTGAAGGTGACTGAAATTTAAACAAGAATAAATACACATTTTTAATGGGTCCCCCCTCATATTCCCAGTGTTGTTCAATGAGCACAGGGCTTCCATCCTGAAGGTGTGCTGAGACACCCTTCTCCATGTGTGGGACAGTGACCACTCTGCCCATAGCCCAGGTCTCCTGGACCTGGCCAGGCGGGGCAGGCACACATAATGTTTCCCCTGCTTCATTGCTCTTTCCACCCTACATCTCAAGGCTAAACACATCTCACATCCCTCTCCTGGCTCCTATTTTGAGCTTTCCCTGAGCCACAGGTCCCAGCATTCTCCCTGGGGCCCTGACACTTCTTCCTGGCTCCTCTCCACAGGCCGGTGACACATGGATGAATTCGAGGCCTCCTGTGTCCCCAGTAAGGGTCAATTCCAGGAGGGAGGGCCCGACTTGCTCCCTTTACTGCTGCATCCCACGTATAGCACCTGTTGCACAGAAGGATCCCAGAAATATCAACTGAAGGTAGAGATGGAGGGAGAGAGGAAGAGAGGAAGGGAGAGAGGGAAGAAGAGAAGGAGGAAGAGAGAGAGAAGGAGAGAGAGAAAAGAAGGAGAGAGTGGAAGGAAAGAAAAATAAAGAAAGGGAGAAGAAGAAGGAAGGAGAGAAGGAGAGAGAGGGAAGGAGAGAGAGAGGAAGAAAAGAGTAGGGAGGAAGAGTGGGAGAGGTAGGGGGAGAGGGAGAAGGTGGGAGAGTAGAAAAGCTGAGACAGAGAAAGGCAGAGACCTATGGATGAAGGAAGGAGTGGGGAGTGCAGCCAGGTTTAAGAAAGTAAGAAACAGAAGCCTCAAAAGCCCTGAGCAGAAGTAATCTAGGGACCCAAAGAAACAGGCAGCCAAAGAAAGCCATTCTGACTGGTGCAAGATGGTAACTCATGGGGTTTTAACTTGCATTTATCTGATGATTAGTGATAATGAGCATTTTTCATGTATTTTTTGGCTGTCTGCATGTCTTTTAAAAAAAACCTATTCATTTCATTTGCGCACTTTTTAATGGGGTTGTTTCATTGTTGTTGTGTTCCTTGTCAATTCCAGATACCAGTCTTCTCTTCAATTTATTCCTCAAGTTCCTCCTGCAAACTCCCAACCAGGAGTTGCTCCCTCTGGCCTTTTGCAGCTTAGGGGATGAGAGGTCTGGGGGAAGGAAGGACCCAGCCTGGCCTCTAAATCAAGGCTGATGGAGGTGGGGTAGCCAGGATGGAGGAGGGCAAGCAAAAATCCAGGTCTGGGTCATCCCAGGCTGTTGCCTGGTCTCCACCTAATTGGGCCCACCTAGAGAAGGCCCAGACCCCTCTGGTCAGCAACACAGGGCAGGACCCAGGCTGCAGATATACGCTCTTCAAGGAGCAGTGCCTCAAGAACACATAGCAGTTGCTGCAACCTTGGTGCGTAACCCTTAGTGTGAGTACATGATTCTGACCACCCTGGCTGCCTCTGATCCCAGTATCATCTCCAAATCACACATCTGCAGCTGGCATCCTAGCCATTGTGTGATGATAACCTGTCTTAAAAGCAAAATGAGTGGGGAGTGTTCCTGTTCCCCCAGGCCTATGGGGGATGGGAGGTGACGAGTAGATCCTGGTTCTGACAGCAGGAAAATGAAATTGCTTCAGTACATCAGCATTCCTGCTGGAAACTCAGAGGGTGGCTGCATTCACAGAAGCTGGCCTGTGCTGGAAACAGTTTTCCGCCCAGTGTGCAGAAAAAAATGTCCAAAAACAAATTTGCCTTAATACAGATTTATTGACACTGATGTGGTTGGCTTTGGGGTGCTAGGAAGTAGCGTCCAGCAGAAGGCCAGGCCAATATATCTACCACAAGGAGAGCACATTCTCCTGCAGGAGACAGAGCCCTGCCCAGGGATTGCCCTTGGGTGGCAAGTGGTGATAACAGCTTACAGAGATGACCCTGGCTTGACCAGGTTATGCTGAGGGCTTCAAGTCCCCTCTAATCACTTCTCACTCATGACAGCCCTGGAGGCTGATCTTGGGAACATCCCATTTTCAGATAAAGAAATTGAGCTTAGAGAAATCAACTGAACTCTTCAAGGTCAATGGCTTGGAAATGGACTTGAGCTGGGCTTGTTTTATCAGAGCCCAGGAGCCTAGCTAGTGCACACCTGCTCCCCTGGACTGCAGGGTCCACACTGGTTCATAAAGGCTAAGGCGGATGGTGACTCAAGCTATGTCAGTCTGTAGTACTGAATCCCAGTACTATGACCTTCCTTGTGGGAGTCATTCACACTGAGATCAGGGAGGAAGAAATGGACATCATTCAAGCTTGGAGAGCATGAGCCTTTGTAGTTTCCTAACTACTCGATAGATACACCCAGAAGAATAATCCACAATGGGAAAGGCTGCTCCCTCCTGCTCCCCTGCCTCCCTCCAATCAGTTCTTCGCATTCTCCTGCCCAGACTGAGCAGGCTCCTTCCCACCTGTAGCCTGGGGCTGCTCTCAAATCCTAGATAAGAACCTAGAGCCAAGACTGGAGGGACAAGCCTTGAAGCTGCAGAAGTGGATGCTGCTCCAAGCTTGCTGCTTTTTCCAGAACATTCAAGTTCCTTTCATTGGGCCTGCAGGGCTCCTGGAGATGACCCAACCTTCTAGACTAGTTGCTGCGGTCCTAGAAGGGCTGTTTATGAGTCTTGCCTAGGGGTTAAGAATGGCCTCTGCTTATTGCAATTTTTTGCCCTGGCTCCAATGATCTACTCACAATTCAGTCAGCCTATTGCTGCCCCATCTCCGGTGTCTTGTGTCTCCTAAAGGCAAAACCCACTTGTAAGTGGCAGGCGCCAGCTCCCTGCCTACAAATGAGGGCAACTGTCATCCAGGCATCAGGGTTAGCTTGTGACGCTTTGAGTCTCGGCTGCTGGACACAATGAAGCATCGCATTCCCCTGTGACTGAAGAGGGTGGTGATAGACAGGACTCCAGGCAGGGGTGGTCTTCCCACAGTTTAGGTTTAGAAAGTTTTCCATCACCACATCCCAGTGGGACAGTGGCAACCAGAAGGGCCAGGGAACTGAGTGCCTGGGTGGGGGAAGCAGAGGGTCCACCTGCTTTCATGGGCAGTGGGTATGGAAGGAGCCACTTCCAGGGCCTTCCAGCTTAAGGGCTGTGCTTCCTTGCTCAGTGCCAGTCTGAAAACTGGAGTGGGCGGTGCGGGTCCTGAAGAGGAAGACAGCAGGTGGTCTTAGGCCTTTGTCAGTGGGCAGAGACAGAAGCTTAGAGTCGGTGGAGTGACACCCAGGCTCCCACATCACAGCAAACAGCACACTCCTCTTGGGTCTTCCCCAGGTTCTGAGTTAAACAATAGCTACCGGGGCTGTCCTACTGAGACGCCTGGCTGGGAATGTCCACTTGTTTGGGGCAGAGATTCCCAAGTCAATTTCCTCTTTTTCTGCACTTGTAACTAGAATATGCTTCTCAGGATCCCATAAGTAGGTGAGTGGGCCTGGCCAGCCGAGTTTGAGGGGAGCAGGGACACCCTTTCCAGAACAGTCCTTAAACACCATATCCAGTTGTCTGCTGTCTGCTGCTGCAACCTCCATGGCCCAGAGTTTACTACAGCATCCCTACCTCAAGCAGCCATCCTGGATCTTGCATCTCAGCCAATAGGGAACATCCATCTTGATCTTTATGTGAACAAAATAAACTTTTACTGAAGGGTCCTTGGGAAACTTTTTCATAAAAGGCCAGAAAGCAAATATTTGCAGCTTTATGACTATACAGCCTCTATCTCAGTGGCTCAACTGTGCTATTTTACAGCGGAAAGTGGCCCCGGAAATGCCAAAAGAATAGTCTGACAGTGTCCAAGTAAAGCTCTGTAGAGGGTCGGGCTCATTCTTACCATAGATACTGCATATTTAACTAATCTACCATCCAACCCAAGACTCGATGGGCCAGAGAAGGAGGCCTCCTTTCCCACAGCATTTCTCTTAATAAAGACTATTTCTGTGGTTATGTACAGGTCCCCTACAGTCCCCTGTCTTGTGGCATGTCACTCAGGGTGGTGGACAATCATTACATACCTAATTGCATTAATATGGAACAGCCCCAACATCAATGCTCAAACAAAAGCTCAGTTTGCAAACTATGCAATTCAGTCAATAAAGCCGATATTGCCTTTGTGAGAACTGGAAACCATGATCTAAGGACAAACGCACCTAAAAGGTCACTCAGATAAAGTTCATTCCAAAGGCTGAAAGAGCAAATCCTAGGATCTGTGAGCACAACAGTCCAGAAAACCAAACCAACAACACACCTGGATGTCAAATGAGCAGGATGCAGTGGGCAGAACAAAAGCCCTGCCCCGGGGATCCCTGCGCTCTATCTGGGACAGGTTGGGGGCAAACAATACATGCACCAGTGCAATCTATAGCTTCATTTTAATTAATTTCTAAAGGACTGCAAGTAGCTGGGACTGAAGCCCCAAGAAGTGAGAGCGAAGAGAATCTCGACCCAAATCCACATGGGCGGTCTGCCATGGAACTGAGAGTGATTTGCGCAATGTCCCATAATGTTGGGATGTAAGGCTTGGGAAGAGCTATGACAGAACGGGGGATTCACTGAAGGTCAGCCCTTCCAAGCCCCCTCCTGGTACCTACAGAACATCCAGCTATAACATACATCCCTTTGTAGAGTCAGGAGAAGGTGCCTTTGAATAACCCGTGGGTTAGCAAGACAGGTCTTGGGCGGGGGGTTGTCTAGTAGACAACACTCCCTATATTGATCTTCAGAGCCTAAAAGAACTTAGGCCCTAGGGTGTCTCCTCCCTCCAAGCTCCCTCTCCCCTCTCCCATAAACACACAAGCCTCACACACAGTCAGACAGTTCACATCCAGAATATGTGAAGCCTTTTCAACCAGGCAGTGATAGGACACTGGCTGTCCCCTGTGACACTCATCCTGTTTCTCAAAAGAAGGCTGGTCTGCCCTTGACCAGCAGAACCCAATAGTCACTTCTCTAATTTAAGGGAGAAGTCCTGCTGCGAAGGCAGACAGCTCCAAGTTGCTCATCTAGGTTTACTAACCCAATCCTCTTTTGTTCAGAAAGAGGCAGAGATGCCAGGAGCACCTGTGGGGGAAACCAATAGCTGGAAGAAAAGGTGAAGAGAGAAGCAAGTAGAAAACTGACTCCAGAGGAAGCAGAGGCACACAGGAATAGAAACTCTGTTTAACCTGTTTCAAAAAACATCCACAGAGAGATTTTTCAGGATGCTGCGGCATCAAACCAGAGAAAATTGCTGTGAAATATAAGAGTTGTTCCAAGTCCACAGTGGGTTTGCTGGAGTAGAAGACACCAGAGATGAAGGGGACATTATTCAGAACTGGAATGATGAGACTGGCATCTTCTAGAGAGAGCACAGTGCCTCAAATAAGAGAAATGTGAAAAGTAAGGGGAAAAAAATCAGAGATGTGGAGGCATGTGTTACAGTGCTTCTTGGTGGGGTGCCATCAGTCTTGGGTTGGGGGCTCTTGGCTGTACTAGACTGTCCTGCACATCTTCAGGACTTAGCACTGCTGAGTACCAACTGCCCTTGGTCCCCTAGTCTTTGTAGCAATTCGAACCACTGACACATGCCTGGGTCTTGAGGTTCTAATCCTACTTGAGAATTGAGAACAATTGAGAACAACTAATTGTGGACAACTACTCTAATAGGAGTTCCGAGAATAAAGACAATATACTTTTCTCAACTGTCCAAATTCCCTACTATACATATTTAATTTGGGATGCAAAATGTAAAGATAATTAGAGTGGCTCATCCTATCCTATGCCAGTGTAGGCAGCAGAAGTGTGGGAAGCAGATTGACTGCCCACAGACTCCCCAGAGTCCATCAGTTAAGGCCTAGTAACCAGGAGCCAAAAAATAAATCAAGAATAAGGACTATTGACATTGAAGGTCCAGAGCAGGTCATTTTCGAATGAAAGTCTCTCTACATTCACTGAGCTTGGTAAATACAATGCAATAATATCAACTACTTACTGAAATAATCTCTGGTCCTTGAAACATGTGTTACTTCCCCTTTATTGATAAGAAAACTGAGACCTGGGGCGATTGCTTTGAGATTGCTTCAAAGACATACAGCTACTAGCACAAGACTCAAGATTTGAACCCTGGCTCCACGCTCTGGGCCTTCACTCATCAGGTATTATTGTTGCAGGTGAGGTAAACTCCAGGGACATGCACCAGAGACACCACCAGGAGTGGAGCTGTTTTCAGAGAGGGGCCACTGTCTTGGCATGTGTGTCCAAGGTTGGAGATGCCCCAAAGATCTCATTAGGTTTTGGAAGGCTGGGGATCCCCTGGCAACCCTTTCTATTAGTGTCTGGCTTAACTGCACATTTGTTGGCTTGGATGGCAGTCTCCTCTCCAGAAACTGTTCTGTCCCGACAGCCGTGCTACCAGAATATGACGGGGGACCCAAAAAACACTGGAATTATTTTTTAGAGGGCCAGCCCCTTGTAGTACAGGCTTCTTCTGCTAGGGAAGTGTGCTAGGAACTTAACAGCATCAGTGTACCATCAGTTTTTGTGAAAGGCTGAATTTGACTTCAGTGAATATCTTGTGGAGATTCTTTCAATGCGTTTGCCCATTTCATGACTGGTGATTTACACGAAAAACCTGCCCCCATCACACTGAGTGTTCAGCACTTTTTGATCCAATACAGCATGACCCCTGCGTCTCACTTTCCCTATTCACCTGATCTTGCCCTGGGCAACATTCTTCTTGTTTCCCTGGATGAAAAAAAGTCTTCAAAGGGAAACATTTTGTCAAGTGGAAGAGATGAAACAAAAAACAGCAGAAGTACTAAAAGGCATCAAAATTGATGAGTCTGAAGACGGTTTTGAGCACTGGACAAAGTGTCTCGACAGGTGTATTGCATCAAACAGAGAGTACTTTGAAGTTTAAATATGTAAGAATAAATGCACTTTTTAAAAATAAATAAATTCTGGGGGTTTTTTTGGATTCCCCTCCTCATACAACCATCAGGAGGAATCACCACTCTAGACAGCTCAGCGCTGATGAAGAAGGCAGGGAGAATTTTGACTTCCCCAAAGGGTGGAGGCTGCCTCGGTTTGCACATCCCAGCAAGCCAATACCATTATGCTGAGAAGTTCTCTGCTCCTCAGCACAGCACCTCAGAAGTCAGAAATGCTCCTAAGCAGAAGAAGAAAGGAAACAGAGTTGTTGGGGCTTCCAAGTATGGAGCAAGCTGGCGTCACCCTGTGCTCACTAGATCGTGAAGAGTCATGGCTCAGGACCTGCTCGTCCTGTTGCTTGCACTCCTAGGGAAACCTGGTAGGGTGAGAACTTGGCTGGAAGTCAAGGACACGGAGCCCACAGGTTTCCTGCACTTCTGGACAACATGAACATCAAAGGCATGATTTAAGGAGTATGTTCAAATGGCATGTTCTGCCTCTCCAGGCTGTGTGCCTGGAATACAGGAGATTCTCTAGCGTTTTGTAATAAATACCTGTGGGTGATGTTCCTCCCTGGCCTCCTAACGTATAGGAAATGGGCAACGACAGTTTGACTTAACAAGGTTTAAGATTTTCATTCAAACAGATAAGTTAGCACCAAGTATCCCAGCCTTTGGGAACAATATTTCCCTGCCTTATTTATTGTACAGAATAGAGTCACCAGGGGCCCATGAAGCCACTGGGCAGAAGTTGAGGTTCGTGGTGGTCTCCATTATATAAAATGGCCCTCATACAACTTAGGAGGTGCTTTCTTGCTTTCAGGCCATGACAAAATGTCTCAGCCCAGCATTTTCTTACATCCTGATGAGATGGCGAAATTGCTGGGTCATTAACCAGCAGCTTCTAAAACCTCTCTGTGTTGCCAGGAGTTGCAACCTTGGGTTTGACTTGGCCTAGGCCACACTGGTTGCTGCACATTTCCCCATCCCTGTCAAGAGATTCTCCCCAATCTTACCACTCAAGACTCATTGTGGAGCCAGGTTGGACATGGGGCTGAACTCAATCAGTGACTCTCCTGAGCCTGAGCTGACAGCCTGCCACGGGCTTGGCCACTAAAAGGCTGACGTGGGTGCATTTATCAAGTGCCCACTAGACCTGGTCTCCCAGTGCCTTCTAAGTGGTCTGTCCTCAGAGCCTTCATCCAGCAAAAGCCTTTATTAAAAAGCACATTCCAAACTCTAAACCAAATCATAATGACCTCTTCAGAGGAAAAAAGGCCCTAGATAAAGAAATAGTAATGAATACTGCAATTATTTACCATAAAAACCACAATTAAGGAGGGCCAGCCCACAAAGTGTACTGGACGATTAGTGGCCAATTATAGGATTAGAAGCAGCATGGCAGTCCCTGAGCATAGGCACAGCTCAGAGAGCCACCCCTCTGAGAGGCTTTAAATGCAAAATGCCTGGCCAGCATTGAACATCTTGCTCCTTGACGTCACCCTTCATATTTCTGTGAGAGGGATGTGTACAGGCTAAGATGGCTGAAACAAGCTGCTTGGTAGCTGAGGAGCAGTGACAGTCAGGACTGGGGACATGAAGGAGGAACCAGAGATCGTGGTTTGTTTGTTTCCAACTGAATGGAGAAGCCAGCTCAGGCAGGAGGCAGCCCCGCCTCGGGGATAGTAAGTCCCCGGTTCATAATCTCAGTTTTGCAATATCCTAGTTATGTGATTACCATGAAGTATTTAAGGCCTGTGAGCCCTGGTTCATTCTTGCTTGAAAGTAGTAGACAAAGGCTAGAAAGAAGTTGGGGAAGGTGACAAATGCCTTACCTGACACAGGTGCTCGACCCAGGGTACCACCATCCCGAAGGGTCTGAGTCTGGATCATCTAAGGCCTCCTTGCTCACGGGGAGAGGATATTATACTAACTTACACATGGGAGGGATGAAGAAAGAATCCTCTTGGTAATTAGTCCAAAGACCCTGCCACATCTGGCTTTGGAATCTCAAAGTTGGGGCGATCCCTGGTCACATGAGGCACTTCAGTGACACTTACTCACCCAGGCAAACTGAGGAGGGTGAGGGGATTGTTCTCAATCCTGTGGCAGGATGCAGCCCTGCTGAGGAGACAGAAACACCTGCCCTTCTAGAAGCGTCACTTACAGGATAGATGCACCTGACTGTCTTGAAGAGGGGTTGCCCTGGGACAGGAGTGTGAGCATATTTTACCTGAATAGTTCTCCAGGTTTCTCTGCAGATGAATCTCTGATCCACAGTTGCATTCTGCTTTCTAAGAGTTTAGAGATGAAGCAATGATTGCATTAATCTGTTCAGGATACTATAACAAAAGACCACAGATTGGGTGGCTTATAGACAACACATTTATTTCTCATAGCTCTGGAGGCTGGGACATCTGAGACTAAGGTGTCAGCAGATGTGGTACCTGGTAAGGGCTTCCTAATTTCACACATGGTACCTTCTTGTGAGAAGATGAGAAGGTCTCTCTGGTGTATCTTTTTTAAGGGCAATAATCCCATCCATGAGAACTTCCCTCTCATGACCTAACCACCTCCCAAATGCCATTACCTTGGGGGTTAGGATTTCAACATATGAATTTGGGGAGGTCACACCCATTCAAACCATAGCAATGCCCATTTGGATAGCTCGGTCTTTCTCTTTCATCTCCATTAATCCATTAAAGCTCCTAAAACACCCAGGCTCCTTGGCTGAGGCTTCCATCAGGTTGGCTAGGGAAGTTAATCCTGGTAGGAGGAGGTGTCCTCACAAGATCCAGGCCCGCAGCCTTCTGTGCTGAAGGATTACCATTCCCCCTGAAGACCTGAGCTCATGATGAAAACTCTGCAGCCCTGGCGGCCAGAAGCCGATTACTTTTGTCAGGGGAGTCAGAATATAAGAGAAATTGAATTAAACGGGTGGCGAGTTGTAATGCAGTGTGGAGTCCTGAGGAGCATCAGTATTCAAGCGAAGACCACGAGATAAATAAATACCAACAGGAGAACACAAGCACAGAAACCGGGAGGAGTATTAATGTTGAAGACTTTTACTAATATGCAATACCCATGTCAGAACCAATAAGACTGCAAATATATCAAGATCACAGTTATGGCTATTTCAGGAAATGTAATTTTATTAGAAGTTTTCCAATCTTTCCTCTCTTCTTCCTGGGTTTGCCTCCTGACTCTGAGGCAATGGCCCCTCTTCCTGCAATATGCTTTGTGCTCCTGGGTGAAAGGGACGAGACTGGTACATAATCAAGCCATTAGGCGGCGGTGCCCAAGCCAGCACTGTGAGGTTCTCACAGTGGCCGTCTCAGATGCAGCGCACAGGGCTGGCTGGGAAGGGCGTGCTGGCTATGGGATCCTCCACCAATTTGCTCAGACGGGCAGACCTGTGTCCCTGCTGCCATGTGCTTCCTTCAGGGAATCCCTAGGTAAAAACGGGCCTACTGGATGCTGGGGAGGGGCAAGGACAGAAAAAGCCGCCTCTCTCCAAGATGTAGAGGTCTGATCCAGCTTGCCTTCCTCATCTTCACTCTAATGCTGCCCCAGACAGGGATGAGTGACATTTCCCCAGAGACTGCCCACAAAGCTGGAGCACGTGGGTGACCCTCTGGGAAGCCCACCTCTTGGGTTCTTCCTACTCAATCCCATCAGCAAGGCCTGTGGCAGGAAGCAGGGGAGGGCAGAGATGGGTCACTCAGTGTCCACCTTAAGAGTCCTGGAAGGAACTCTCCCCACAAGTCACAGGGCAGCCTTATGGTATCATTGTCCCCAGGCAGGTAGGAGTGTGTCGCTGTCCCCAGGGTCTAGCATTTGTGAAGACCAGTCCAAGACCACTCCAGAAGGGGGTTTCACTCTGTGTGATACTGTCATGGTGACCTCTGACATTCTACATTTGGCAAAGTTCACAGCATATACCAGACTAAGAGAGTACCCCAAGGTAAGCTGTGGACTTTAGCTAATAGCAGTGTATCAATATTGGCTCATCAATTGTAACCAGTGGACTTCATCAATACAAGAGGCTAATAACAAGGGCACTTTGTGTGTAGGGTAGGTGGTATGTGGAAATCCTCTGCTTTTTATTTTCCTGTAAACCTAAACTCTGGCAAATAAATAAATAAAGCCTATAACTTGAAAACAAACAAACAAAAACGCACCATAGTCAGACTTTGTAGAACAATCCAAGCAGCCTATTTCTCAGCTGGGATCAGAGTCAGGTATTATCCCTCAGAGAACAAGAAGGAGAAGGCCCTGGGTGTTTCTGGCCTGATCACATTTGACAGAAACCTCCTGGACTGACTGCAGGATCCATTTTAGCAACTGTCAGAGGTAACAGACCACCAGACCAGACATCCCCTCCCCCTGTGGAGAAGCCAGGAGGTCAGGGCTGGGCTGGAATGGGGGAAAAGTGGGCAGTTGGGGAAGCCCCATGGCCTCCCCACTGCAAATCCCACCTTGGGATGTTTATAAAGGTAGAAAAGGAAAAAGAGAAACAGAAATTCCCCAAGTTCATCAGCATTCTGGGGGAGGGGTTGCCTGAACATAGATAGTAATCTGTGTGTGATCTCAGCTCTGGCTTTCAGCTGATTAGATGGTTAGAGATGATTAGCTAATTAGATATAATATAATCAGGGATAAGACCCAGCTCTTCCATTCTGCCTCACAAAAGTGTTTCAGAACTTTACATGAAATCATTATGAGTAAAAGACCAGAACTTTTCAATAAATCATGTTGGATCTGTCAGATATCTATGTGCAGAGAAAAAAATGAAGCTTGAGTTCTATCTCATACCACGTAAAACATTAATCAGAAATGGCTCATAGACTTAACTGTACAATGTGAGACTGGAAAGCTTGTAGAACACAAGCGAACATCCTTATGACGTTGGGATAAGATGGTATTTCTTACACAGAATACAAAACATAATTTATAAAGGAAAAGATGGATAAATTAGACGTAGCTAAAATTAATAATTTCTGCTCATCAAAACATATCATAAGTCAGTGAAGAGACCAGCCACAGACTGGAAGATGATATTAGCAGGTGACATAGTTTGGATGATTGACCCCTCCAAATCTCATGTTGAAATGTGATCCCCAGTGTTGTAGGTGGGGCCTAGTGGGAGGTGTTTGGGTCATGGGAGCGGGTCCCTCATGAATGGATTGGTCCCATTCTCATGGTGATGAGTGAGTTCTTGCACTGTTAGTTCACACAGCTGTTATTGAAAAATCTCTCTCTCTCTCTCTCCCTCTTGCTTCTGCTCTTGCTGTGTGACCTAGATGCTTCCTCTCTATCTTCCACCATGATTGTAAGCTTCCTGAGGCCCCCAGAAGTCCAGTAGATGCCAGTGTCATGCAGAATTCTTAAGTCCAAATACCAGACTCAGGCATTTCTCCTAGTATCGTGAAACAGACTAATACAGCATGACAACAGAATCAACACAGAACTCAAGACACAGTATAGGAAAAGGGCCTGTAAATTATTTAACAAAAGAACCCATACCTCAATAAACGTGGAGAGGATTGGAACAGACATGTCACAAAAAATGTTATTCAGCCACCCAATAAGACTATAAAGACACCTCCAGCATCATTACTCAACAGAGAAAACCAAGTCAACACCACCAGGAAACACCACTGCAGCCCAGCAAAATGGCTGAAATGAAAAAGATTGACTATAGCAAGTGCTGGCCAGAACTCAGAGCACAGGGAACTTTCACACGTTGTTGGCAGTGTGCAAAATGGTACAATTACTTTGGGAAATACTTTGGCATTGGCTTAGACTATGGTTAATTCATAGTCTTGCCACTCCTAAGCACGTACTCAAGATAAGTGAACAAATATATCCACCAAAAGACATGCACAGGTATGTTCATAGCCACTTCATTCAAAATATCTAAAAATTAAAAACAGCCTACCTGTCTACCCTCTGTGGAGGAATAGACAGATTGTGGTACAGTCATACAATGAAATTCTACACAGCAATGAAAATATCAGAATATTGCTACAGATGAGAGCAGGGGTGGCTCTTACAGAGGAAATGAGGGAAAAGGAGAATCCAAACACAAAAGGGATACCTCCTGCCTGATTCCATTTATGGGAAGTTCAGACACAGGCAAATCTACAGTGACAGAAGTAAGGGTTCTGGTGAACTACAGGGGAAGGGTGAGATTGGGCCATGCCAGAAGACTCCAGGTTTGTACTTATGATTTGTATGCATGCCTGTATGGATGTTTCAATTACATTTCTAAAAGAATGATCACTTATGCTAGACTTCTAAGTCTTGTGTAAGACCATGCAATATTTTCTGAAAATGTCCACATAGGCATATTTTTAAATGTATGTAACATTATAAACATAGTTTCACAAGGGTCATCAAAGATGGTTTAATAACAGGAGGGCAATCACTTATGGAACAGGACTGTGTTTACTTAGCCATGGTTTGGGGACATTTCCTCACATTATTCAGAGTTAGAATCAATATTCAAAGTCATTATTCAGGGTTATAGTCAATATTCAAAGACAGTAGTCTTTCCCTTGTCCAAGGGGACTACGTTCCAAGACTCCCAGGGGATGCCTGAAACTGTGGGCAGTACCAAACTTGATTGCCATCAATTAGAACACGTCTCTGTTCACATCTTCTGCCCACAGATGTAATGTCTCTTTCATTTTAACTAAGCCCTTATCGGCACCATGGTCATAATTTTTGCAGTTTTAGGTGTGACAGCAAAACTAGATTGAATGTCTCATTCCTTCTTCACAATTTCATGGATAGAAGATTTGTTATTACCTTAAATCTTAGCAACTTCAGCATATTTTAAATTTCCTTATTAAATAAAAAACTTTCATCTTTTCACTTAAAGAAAGCACTGTGTGGCTTCTCTTTGGCATCTCCAAATGGCCAACATCATTGTTCTTGAAATTTGGGGCCACTATTAAGTAAAATAAGGGTGATGTGAATACAAGCACTCTCAATCTGATAAGTGAGATGGCTACTAAGTGACTAATGAGCAGATGGCACAGACAGTGTGGATTTGTTGGATAAAGTGATAATTCACATCCCAGGTGGGATGAAGAGGGATGGTACAAGACTTCATCACACTATTTAAAATTTATGAATTGTTTATTTCTATAACTTTCTATTTAATATGTTTGGACCATGATTGACCATGAGTAACTGAAACTTCACAAAGCAAAATCCCAGATAAAGCAGAACTACCATGTCTTCTTGTATGCCTGCAATTTTAGTTTGCTGCCACCAGGTGGTGGTAGAGACGGCGTCTGTTGGGTACAAACATATGCACATGCTCTAAGTCACTGTGTGCCAGATTCTTTATGTTGCCCTTTGTTTACAGTTGCATCTCCCTTCATCACACAGGCTGAAACCAGCAGGTACCTTAGCACTCAGGTGAGTGAGCACTGGCAGGGAGGTGACTGGTCCTGGATGACGTGGGAAGTTAGGCACAGGTCCTTCAAAGATGTAGGCCACTTAATCCCAATGTGGCCCCTCAGCTCACCATGGTGCCCCCAAACGCTGGTTTCCGTTTGATATTCAGAATCAGTACCCTGTTGACGTGTTCATAACTTAGAATATAAATATCCCATCCTTATTCCCAAATATAAATAAAATCTTTGTTAAATCAACTATGAGCCAAAGACACTTAAAATGGCAAAAAATAAAGGCCAAGGTAAACAACAGCTAAGGGCCCAGCACCATCCTTATGCAGTCGCCCTGGATCCTAGAGTGTTCCCATGTCCCTCCAGTGGCTCCCTGTGACTCTGGTCGTGGCTCCAGCTTCCATCAGTCAGGCCCTGCTCCTGTGGGAGGCACAAGCGATCCTGCCAGGCAGTCTGCATGATTAAAGGAGATCTTTCTTCACCTCTTGGGTTTCCTGTACAAGAAGATTCTACCAGCAGCCTCATAGGACAAGGATGGGGAAAGGCTGACATCGCAGCCACTGTAGCAGGACAGCCAGAACAGGTCTTCTGCAGGCTGCTGACTGGCCTCCACCAGGGCCCAACCTGACCTGCTCCCACCCCCCAGTTTCTTACTCAGCCACCTGCTGGGCACTTGTTCACAGAGGTTGACAGGTCAGCTTACACTAGCCAGGCCAGAACAGATGCCCCAGCTGCACCTAGGACCTCTTGGTGTGGGCATAGGGCAGTGATCACATTGCCCTATGCCTGCAATGTCAGGGGCTGGGCTCAGTTCTTCCCTCCAAAAGGGCCCCCCACTGAAGCATCCTACCACTTTGGCTCCTGAGTCACCCCCATCACTCACTTTCCTCACACGACCATGGTCACTACCACTTTCTGTCAGCCTGGCCTCCCCTGCCTCCTCTTACTGCCCTAGATTTATGGTCCAGGGAACAGAGGAGAGCTCTCCTTGGAAGGCCATTGGAGTGGTCAGTCACTTGCCTGACAACCTCTAAGCTCCCAACAGGCTGAAATGGGCTCTGTCTGCTGGCCTGCAGAGTCCCTACCAGGGACTCACCTCTATTGGCCACCCCAGTCTCCAAACACTGGGCCCCACCACACTCCTCCAGGCCCCTGCCACCATCCTCACATACGTTCAGCACGTCCTCACCACCCAGGCTGAGCCCCAAGTCCACCTCTGCCTGGAGCTGGCTTCCAGGTCTTCACGAGGCCACTGCTTTCTGGATTTGTGGGTCTGACACAACACCAGCTCCTGGAAGTGGCCACTGGAATATCCCCGTTTATTTCTCTGCATGCGCCTAGGCTATCTGGTAAATTTTATGTGGACTTATGTATGTGTGACTTACTGCCCATTTTCACCACTGCTTTATCTGCAAGATCTGGCATGCTCTGTGAGTGCTTACTCAGAAAGACGTGAAGGGGAGAAGGACACTGTCCAGGAGGGTAGGAGACGAGCTCCTCCTGGCTTCTCTGAATCCAGCACCCACTACCACACACCATCTCTTTCTGCTCCCTGCTGCACTGTCTCCATTGACTGTAAGGCTCAACATCCAGCAGGCTCTGAATCTAGGGAACTGCTCAGAATGTCTGACAACTGAAAGAACAAACAGCATAAGGTACCTTTAGAAGGACACAGGTGAGACCACTGCATACTAGGTGGGCGACCCCTGGTCAGGAGGAAAGAGTATTCTGCTTTACCTCATCAGGGCAAGTTCTGTGGCAGGGCAAGTTCTGTGGCCAGTTGTTACTCAGCCACCCACTGAGCACCTACTCACAGAGGCCTGCTCACAGAGGTGAGTTCTAGCTGGACCAGGACAGATGCCCCAGGTGCATGCAAGGGCTCCTCATGTGGGCACAGAGCATGACTGCGTGCCCACCTGCTGAAGCCTGAGTCAGGGGGCCAGACTCAGAAACCATTCAGCTGAGACCTGAAGAGGACTAAGGGAGAGGGCTGGGGTGAGGGTCTGTGGGGGAAGAGAGATACCCAAGGAGGCTCAGGGCCGAGGAGGGGTGTGGAGACAGTCCTTCTTCTCCCACTGGTAGAACCCTGTACTGGCAGACACGTGGCTTGACCCTGAGAGATAGTGGCACACTGACCTCACGTCTGGACCCGGCCCAGAGCCCAGAGTGCTGTGTGCTCTCACCATTTGCTCAGCAAACCTTTCTTTCTACAAAGGTCAACCAGAGCCCAGAGAGCCCAAATTATCCCAGGCTCCACATTAGTGGAGTTGGAATTAATGAGCTCTGTCTGTATATATTTACTGTGGCTGCTCCTGCATCGAATTTTCCTTAAACAGACAATGTCTCCCACTCTGAGAACTGGTCAACCAGTCCAAGATTTCAGAGACCATGAGGCCAGTCATGCATGTGGATCGAGACTCTCCCAGCGCTGGGAGTCCTGTGTGGTAAAGGAGTCTGCCTCCTGTACCTCCCTGGCCCTCAAAACTCGCCGGTAGGTGAGCAGCCTCCTGATCTCCCTTCACAGAAGAGGGGGCTGAGGTCTGGGGAGATGGGTCAATTGCTTTGATGTCACAAAGTGCAGAACTAGGGTGGAAGCCAGCAGTGTGATTCCAGCCCACTCTCCCTCGGTACCAACTTGGCATTTGTTTCCAGGAGAATTGCTTATATTAATTCTGCTGGGATGTGTGGCCATGTTCCTGAAGATGAAAAGTAGCCCCAGGTTCATAACACTTTGATGTTAAGGGGGCTGGAGAGCATTTTACTGACCTGAAGGAATAGTCTCTAGAGGAAAATTGTGGGTAATAACGTCACGGGTTCCATCCATTGCAACCTGTCCAAGATTTGAAGAAGAGTCTGGACCTCCACATCACAAGACACCCCAATGAAAAATGAAATAAAACACCCTCACACCATCAACATACCCAAGATGTGCTCAAGGACAACCTGAGTATAAAGGCATCTGAGTCACATCACACCACTGCCAGGAAAGAGTGAATTCTCTGCATGGCACTTGAAATGATGGGATCCTGAAGGAACAGTGTGTCAGAAGACAAATCGTACCATGCAGCAATGGGTTCACAGGAAATGAGGTATGGCAGCCTGGATGTTTGGGAGAACAGCCCTTGAGGGAATGCCCAACTTCCTAGAAGGGTGCACTAGACTCTGGAAGTCTGAAGATTAAGCTATGTCCAGGTGGGCCAGAAAATGACTCAAAGCCATCTCTCCCCACACCCAGAGCAGGGGAGGATGGGAGAAGGCACACCCCCACTCACCTCTATGTCACATGATCAAAGCATCTTCCAAGATCAAAATAAAATGGTTTCTTCCAAAATTTTACTGGCTTTGATTTGTTTTTCATTGTGTTATTTAACTTCATTTGAAAACTCAAATAACATCAAAGACAGCATGAGAGTTTTATGTTCATCAAAGAAGAGCCTACACTCAGGAAGGCGGGGGGATGTCAATTGCACATTCTCAGATCTGATGCACAGCCAAGTCCCCTACCACAAAGGCCAGTAAGGGATGGCCTCCCAGCCCAGTCTCTAGTCCTGTGGCCACTCCCAGCATGGTTCAGAGGTCAGCAGCTGGGGTCCTCATGCAATCAGGACAGAGTGAGAGCAAGCAAGTGATTACAGGAAAAAAGTAGGCTTGTATACCATTCAGCTGCCAAGACCCAGAAACCATTAATCTGGGGCCTGAAGACTGTCCAAAGACTGCCCCACCCCCACCTTGTCTGACACCTCCTCCTGGAAGGGTTCCTTGACTTGGTGCCCCTCCTTTCATACTCATTGTCTACCCAGCCAATACAAGAAGGTGCCTGAGTCCCGCTGCTCCTTCAAAGTTGGGATCCCCTGAGAAGTCAAATGTGGATCTGCTGTGACTATGGGGTCCAGCTTCCCTATGTCTTCTCTTGGGCTCAGCCTTGCAACAGGACTGTAGATGGTAGATTGGGCTGTAAGCTTCTCCTTCTACAAAATGGTCCCCATAGACCCTTGTGCTCCATGCTCCTGACTGTGGTGGGTAGGGAAAAACTCTACTTGCTCAAAGCTTAGCAATGGACTGAGGCTGTGCCACAATTCTAGGGCCCTATGTGGGTGAATGAGGGTTGCAGAGTGAGGCAGGGGCTCTGCCTGTGTCTTGCCTCTGAGGTCACCAGGACAGGGAAGATGCTGGACCTTCAACCATGGTGTCATGATGATGCCATGCCATTGGCAACATTCTCAGAGATTTTCCCTCAACTGTGCCTGCTGCCTAGTGGCTGCCATGTTCCCTGGGTGTATTGCACAGTTGGTGAATCCCACCTGCTGCTAACATTGATGGGTACAGATATCAGCTCCTCCAGAAAACCCTCCATGGATGCTGCAGTCTGAGCCCATGGGTTCTACCTCTGGTGGTCTCCTCACACTGCTCCCTACATACCCCACAGTAGGGCCCATCTATCTGAACCTTTATGCCATGTCTTCCTGGGAGCCCACAGGGCCACACTGAGGCCACAGGCCTGGTTCTTTCTCTTTCTGTACTCTCATGTCCTAGGTCTGGGCCAGATCAGAGCTGGGAAGGCATTCCCAGGAAGGAACAGCAGCTTTCTCCATAACACTGAAACTCAGGGCCCATACTTTCTAGCTATGTGCTTGGGGCAAGCTCCCTCTCCTTGGAACTCAGTTTCTCTGCTTTTAATGGGGGTAAGAACTGTGCTATCCTGGATGCATACCTGAAAACACAATGAAATGGTCCACCTAAAACCTTCAGTCAGGAGCCAAAACAGGAAGGCCCTGAACATGCTGGTAGTTACCAACTGTTTACAGAGCTCTGTCACCATGTCACATGTGGCTGCACTTTCAGGATGTTGAAAATCACCCATATTTAAACTCCAGGGAGATAAATGCACAGCTGAATGCCCCTTCAGCCTTTTGCCAAGGGTGACAGGGCTGTGGACGCCCATCCGATGTCACTCATGGAAGGGTCAATCTGCGGTCCAGGATGAAGGACCTGCCTCCACCCTCCTGGGCAGAACCTGGAAACTCCCTGACAGGCCATTATGGGAACACAGTAGTAATGAGATCTTACTGCCCTCCCTGTGGGGAGTGTCTGTGGTGCTCCTGAGATACAGGGGATGGAAGCAGTTCGCAGTTCCCTGGTGTCAGGCAGGCTCCATGCACCCTTCCCTGAAATGTCACAAGTGTCCCTGTTAATGGCTGCAATCAGGGCATACAGCAGCTACCACATGCTGGGAATCTTCAACTCTTGGCTTCCTGGAGAGAATCTTCTCAGAGATTTTTCTAAGATATTTCTTCTTGTGGATGCTGATTAGTCTCAAATTCTGATTAAAATGTGTCAGAGGAGGAAAGCGACATTATTAGCACTGAGTGTCCTGGACACTTTAGACATCCTCAAGAACCTGGAAGGCATCACTCAGATACAAGAGCAGCGGCATCCTCCATCCTTCCGGTCTGTCCCCAGCTCTGACCCGCAGGTGACTGGATTTATTCATCACCAAGCTCTGCTGAAAACCTGCTCCCACCAGGTATTTTGAAGGTATCAGGAGGCACTGACAGGCATTCAATGAATGCCTATCATATACTGGCAACAGCTGTGTGTGGAGACACTAGGGTGGAGGTACTATCCTGGGACTCCAGGATTAGTTGGGGCAGAGATACATTCCCCAGGGAAGATGTGTACTGAGAGAAATGCACATACACAGCAACAGAGGAAAACCAGCCAGTTGGCCAGGTCATGGACAGGATCCCACGCTCTCCCTTTTGAAGATTTCAGTGACAAGTCCCGTGATGACTTTGTTAAATTTATTCCTGTGTATTCTGTTTCTTTTGATGCTATTGTAAATGGAATTGTTTCCTTGCATCATTTTCAGATTGTTCATTACAAGAGTAGTGAAATACAATTGATTTTTGTACACTGATCTTGTATCCTACAAATTTGCTGAATTCCTTGATTAGTTCTAATGACGTGGCTTGTGTGTGTACTCCTTAAGGTTTCCTTTATAAAAGATCACATAATCTGTGAACTGAGATAGTTTTACTTCTTCCTTTCCAGTTCAGATGCCTCTCACAAATGCTTCTTTACTTACAATAAGCTTACGTAAAGTCAAAAATTCAGAAGTCAAACCACTGTAAGTCAGGGAATGCCTATTATTTCTTTTTCTTGACTAATTGCCCTGGCTGGAACTTCCAGTACATATTAAATAGAAGTAATGATAAAGGACAGCCTTGTCTTGTTTCCAATCTTAGGAAAAAAGCATCCAGTCTTTCATCATTGAGTATGATGTTGGCGGTAAATGTTTCACATATGACCTCTGTAATACTGAAGAAGTTTTCTTCTTTTCCTAGTTTGTTGAGTTGTTTTATCATTAAAAAAACCTGCTGGATTTTGTCAAATTTTTTTTTTACATCTATTGAAATGATCATGCAGTTTTTAAAATGCATTTTGTTAATATGGTATATTACATTGATTTTCATATGCTAAACTAAACTTGCATCCTGGAGATAAATTTCACTTGGTCATGATATGTGATCCTTTTAATATGTTACTGGATTCAGTTTGTTAGTATTTTGCCTAGGATTTTTGTGTCTATATTCATAAAGTTTTTAGTTTTCTTGTGATGTCTTTGCCTGATACTTTTGGTAGTACTAGCTTATAGAGTAAGTTAAGAAGTGGTCCCTATTCTATTTTTTAGAAGAGCTTGAGGGATTGGTGCTAATTCTTGAAATGTTTGGAACAATTCACCAGGAAGTCATCTGGTCCTGGGATTTTCTTGTTGGGAAGTTTGGACTATTAACTCATTGTTTTAATTGGCACATGTCTATTCAGACTTTCTATTTCATCTAGAGCCAGTTCTGGCAGTTTGTGTCTTTCTAGGAACATGTCCATATCATCCAAATTATTTAATATGTTACATACAGTTGTTTGTAGTATTCCTCTTAACACATCTTATTTCCATAAGGTGGGTAGCAATATCCCCACCTACAACTCATTTAGTAATTCAAGCCTCCTCTCCCCTTCCCTCATCTCCCCTCCTCTCCTCTCTTCTCCTTTCTCTCTCCTCACCCTTTAAGGCTAGTTAATGCTTTGTCAACTTAATTTACCTTTCAAATAATTAACTTTTAGTTTATGCAATTCTCATCATTTTTCTATTCTCCATTTCATCTATTTTATTATCATGTTTAATATTTTCTTGCTTCTCCTCAATTGGAATTTAGATTGCTCTTCTTTTTCCTAATGTGTTGAGGTGGACACCTTTGGTTTTAGTATATTTATTTACAGGTAAGTTTATAGAATTTAATTTTCAATAATGACTGAGTTTACCAGTCAGCTCACAAGTGTCCTGAAAACTTAACACATGGCTCTCGCAAGTTAGTACACATGGCTCCAGTGCACCACCAGTGTGGTTCAAACAGACCCCAGTAAATAATAACTCCAAGATAAGCCAGTCAGTGTTTGGCTGCAGGAAGTCAGGCAGGGCTGTGACTTTATCCACATCCTGACTCCTCTGCTACTGTGCCCAAAGCTCAGAGAGTTTGAGACCACACAGCTGAATCAAGAACATAGACATATCTCTAAATTGCTATGAAAGTGTCCTCCAAAATTCACGCATTGGAAACTTAATTCCCAATGCAACAGTTTTGGAAGGTGGAATGTTTGGGGAGGTGTCTAGATTATGAGAGTTCCACCCTCACAGATAGATAATGTCATTATAAGGGGAAGCTTGGCCCCTCTTTGTCCTTCCACCTTCTGCCATGTGGGGACACAGTCTTCCTCCCCTCTGGAGGATACAGCCTTCACAGGTGACCAAACCTGCCAGCACATTTATCATGGACTACCCAGTCACCAGAACTGTGAGAAAATAAACTTCTGTCTTTATATATTTTGCCGTAGCAGCACAAAAGAAACTAAGACACAACTACTTACATTCACCTTTCTAATTACTAAAGCTTTTCCCCTCAGAAGAATGAGGTCTGATGTTCACTCCTTGGGAGCAGCTGGGGGGAGTCTGAACAGTGCTGGATGTGGGGTAGCCACTCACTCGTGCCTGCTGTTGAAGGACCATTGGACATGTAGGGTGACAACTGTGCCCATAGCGCAACAGAAGGGTAGGTGTGGCACCTCCCTCAGACATAGTGCCCAGTTCCTCAAGGAAGCCTTTCTGGATTGCCATGCTGCTGCATCCTGCTACCACCAAATCAATCATGCGCCACCTATCTCAGCCCCGGGCCGGTGGCCCCACAGGCCTGAACTGACTATCATGACCCCTCTTCTTGTCTCTCAGCACTCTAGCAAAGGCTACAGGGATATACACAGGGTGTTCTTGCCTCACCCCTGTTCTCCTCTGCTGCCGTGCTGTATATCAGCCCCAGTTCCATCAGGGGCCTTCTGTCAGTGAGGCTGCACAGTAGAGCTGAAACAATTTAAATCCACAATGGAACTCCTGCAAACCCTCCTCTTCCTTTTCCTCCACACCAGATTGCCATTAGTGGTAATCTAAAGTCTCATCCAGCAAAAAATGGTAGAGTTCTAAACAAACTAAAAACCCTACCCAAATGTGTTGGGATTCATGGGGATGGGAAAGTCAGTGCCAGGGGAACTCAAATTCAGCAGAGGGTCCTCAAGAGGTACAATGGGATATTTGTGGGTGGCCTAGTCTGGGGTTCTGCTACCCAGGGCCCTGTATCTCTCCATCCCTGAGTAATGTGGTATGGGGCTTTTACAGAGCAGGGTGGTTTGCTGTCCCTATCTTCATGGGATTGAGAGATGGTATGTTCTTCAAGGCAGAGGAGTGACTAGAGCAAGTGTGCTTATTCAAAACGTGCAGACCCGAGGATAATGTAGCTGATACACAGCAGTCTTGCTATGTACAGGCAGACTTACCAGCTTGAGGGGATCCTGGAAACCATCACCCCCAGCCCCGGAGGAGGGCAGTCATCTTCCCAAGGTCACAGCCCAGTCTAGGGTATCTGACACCCCTCCTCCTCCTCTCAGAGTTGCTGAGCAAGGACACAGCTCCGGCCTCCCCTACTTGGTGGCACAGGGGCCCTGTGCTCCAAACCCCTGAGAAAACACTTCCCCCATAAAGGAAGGGACAGGAGCAAGGAGACAGTGCCCCTCCCTCCAGGGTCCCCATACCCCCAACGTGACTGGACACCAAGGAGAGGCCCGAGTATGTGCTTAGTACCTGTGTTTGTTCAGCTGCCTCCTAGCCTGCTCCCCCCATGAGCCTCCCCACTGCACCCTGAAAGTCAGCAACTGACCCACCAGATCCGGCTGCCATCATACTCATACTTGGCATGACACATACTCAGTACCCCTTCCAAGTGCAGGTGGTTCTTCTCCTTCACCCTGAGTCATGCTCCACAGAGCTGAGGCAGGGGGCTCCACCACAGGAGGACACCTAGGGGAGTACAAGTTCTGAGCAGAAGAACACCCTGGCTCATCTCTTTACAGAAACATCAGATACCCATGAAGCTGCTGTGTGGTTTTCCAACAATTAAAAGCACCAAGATCTGGAAGTGTCTGAGGAACAGCCTGCCAGAGAATGACTTTCACTTCCAGTAACACTGGACTCTGAGGAAGCAAACGGGCTGACCTTGAATGCAGCAGCCATCAAACACTGAGGCCGCAGCCAGGGTAGGGCACTTGGCTTCCCAGACAAGGATCCCACCAGAGCTGCCCCAGTGAGACATGTGGGGCCTAGGCTGCCCTCTGCACTGTGAGTTGGTACCAGTAGTAGCCCGACTGCTCCATCTTCCTGATGTAACTCACACCCTGTGGATTGATGCAATTTATATCCCATGGAACTGAGGATGGGGATCTCTGCACGCATCCAACCACCTTCCTTCTCAAAACCAATCATGTTCAGCGCCGAGGGCCATGCTGCCTGACATAGGGAGTCTCAACTCCATCTGAATCCAGGCAGCCCGCGAGAATGAGGGGTGTGCCTGGGAAGGGAGTGTGGCCTGCATTCCCCAGGCATCCCTCCAGCTTCTAGGTGTTTATGACATACTATCCTCTCTCAGGTTCCAATTCAGTAGCAAAAAGCCTCAGGTGGCAGACTGTGAAGACTACGCGTGTCCTAATAGCCCCGTTGTGGTTGGAAAATGTGGTTGCAGGCCACGTCTGCCAAAATGAGGGCTACTTCCTCTGCTCCTGCCAGCATTCTCAGCCCACAGGCTACAGAACAAGGACTCAAGCTGGGAGATACCCAGGGAGCATCCAGGACCCAGGACCAGAGGGAGTCAACGGGTTCACATCTCCTGTGAGGGCACCATGGTGAGGGCACTTCCTGAGGCAGGCAAGTGTCCAGTGTGTCTCAGGCAGGTACTGAAAGGTACCTGGGCCATGTGCCCATTCTTAGTTTGGCTGTTGGGAAAGTGAGAGCCCAGGACAAACAGCCCAGACCACATCTAAGTGGCCCATGTGAGGTCTACAAAAAGCTTCCACTCTCCTTCCTTGGATGAGGGTCCAGGTTATTTGGGGAGGGCCCCAAACTCCCCTCCTGGGCAGTGGTGGTGGGGCCACAATGCAGGAGGTGGCCAGCCACCAGCAGTCTCCTATGCCTTGGTGGTCAGACCTCAGGTTGTCTTGTGGGAACTGTTGTCTGAATGGCTATTGGGAAGTGGGTCATTTCTCCTCCCAACCATCACCCACTGAAGGGACTGTGGTGGGGAAGTAGGGTCTGGCACAGCCTTTCTAGCCGCCATCTTGGGGCTGGCCCCCAGCCAGGCTGAGCACTGACTAGTCAGGGCAGGCTGACCTGGCATGGACACTGTGTCTTAGTTACGTGAACCCAGCACACGTCCAGCCTGCTTGTGTACAATGGAGCAGGTGATTCACATCGCTCTTGGTTGACATAAAAAGCCTCACCCTGATCCCAGCTACGCATGGCTTTGGCTAGCCCTGAAGTCCCTGCCAGCACTCGGGGTGAAGAGGACACGCTCTGCCCAGTTTCTCTGAACAAAAAGGCTTTTTCCTCCTGCACCCTGTAATTAAACTCCACATTTGTATAGCATCATGACTACCAGGTGTGAGGAAGGCACAGATGGGGGAAAGGCAAGATCAGAAATGACTTCCCTGCCATCATGGCTCCTGACATCAGCAGGGTCCCGCATCCCTAGGCCCCACATCCCTGCCATCTAGTCCTGACTTCTGTAGGTTTCTGGGGGCACTCTCAGCCCTCCCATGTGGCTCCACTTGCTGTAGGACAAGGATGGAGTCTTGGACATGGGGTGGAGACATACAGAGTACCGGCTGACAACAGAGATTCTTTTCTGGTGCCCCCTTCCCTCTCACCTAGATCCTGCTCCATGATAGAAGCACAGATGCCAAGCACGGCAGCATCGGTATCCGCCTTACTAAGGCGAATAGGTCCCAACACCGCCTATCCACATTGTATGGGTGCAGGCAGGGTTTCTAGTATCGCAAACTCCCCAAAATGGAGAGATCAAGATGTCAGATACCACATCTCTGCCCAGAATCCCAGCTGTGCCCACCTGTCTACATTCTGCCTTTTTTCCCCAGCCCAGAGCAATGGCAACTCCAAAGACCTTGTGATTGGAGAAGATAAGGCTCTGACGATGCCCCCAGGTTCCTGCATTCAGGTCTCCTGTGTGGGCCTCTAGCTCTGCCCCTTGCAATGGAGCCACGATGGTCCCCGGGCAAAGCCCTCCTGGACCTATCTGCCAGCCCAGGCTGTCCACCATATCCCAGTGGCTGCTATGGCCCTCATAGTGGGTCTGTTCTGTGCCTTGATCCTAGCCCACCCTCATCCCAGTGTTCCCAGGCCCCAGGCCTGAGGCTTACAGCCACTAGACTTCATCCTCGACCACGGTTCTGAGGTAGTGCCACTCACACACCATCTCCCCTCCATTGACCACCTGCATCTGGCCTCAAGGTCCCAAGTTGCTGTCTTTACTTTGACTTCCTTCAAAAAGAAGGTTTTGTGAGAACCCTGCTTACAGGAGAAAACGCCTCTCTTAATTAAAAAAAAAAAAAGACACTGCTTCAGCAAGAAAGGTAGCTGGCCACAGACAGTTTTCTACCACATACCACTCAAGAGATGGGTAGGGCCACACTCAGGGATGGGGTCTCAGTCCTCATGGTGGCATTGTGGTGGCATCAGGATGACACATATCTGTGCTGATGGTAAAAGGGGAACTTGAATCATTTGCAGGAACAGCTAAAATAAGACAGAAGCAGGCCTCACCCCACTCACAGACATTATCAACCCTGGTGCCCACCCAGGACATCCCTGAGAAATGGTTTTGTTGCCTATATTTGTGTGAAAGGAGGGGAAGCCCCACAGCGAATGATTGGTTTGTTTTTTCATCTCTTTCCTTGATGGTTTTGTAAGTTGGACCAACTCTCATGTAGATGCACAGGCTCACATGTACTCAGCACTGCCCTGTACAGGTTGTGGAATGGTTCACCTGGGAAACATTCTGGCTCACAAACAAGGCCAGGAAGGCTGGAGCCTAGAGTTCCTCTCTCCCACCCGTAAAAAAGGGGCTCCCTTTTTTTACAAAGATAAGCTTTACGGGTGAGCTCCTCTTCATCCTTCAGTACCTTACTCAAATGCTCCCTTGTGGATGCATCCTTGCTGAGGTCTTGGCAGGAAGAAGTAGCTGTACTCTGGGGCCTCAGTCTCAACCCCAGCACCTGCAGTGAGTACTGCATGGCTCTCTCTAGTGGGCATTTTAGAAATTTATTCCTCACCCATACCTCCTCTGCAGTGTATTTATTAAAATGCACCTTATTTCAATAAAATGAGTGAATGTATAAATAATTAGGAAGCCAACTAACAAACAAGTGAACAGAGTCAGGTTTGCTCCAGTATTCTGAGCTCCTGTATTTACTGAACACAGTAGGGTCAGCATGCAGCACCCCAAATTAAACTCCACTGGCGTTAAATTCCAACTCAACCCTACACGGCACAAGTTTTCTCTTTAGCAAACACAATTCACATGCGAGGAAACTTATTATGCACACAAAGCAAGAAAATAGAAAGGCAAAAATTAAATTAGATGGCAGCATGGAAAATGCCCACTGTGCAAAAAAAGCAAGCTAACTAATTTGTTTGGCCTCCCTTGAAAATGGCGAGATTTTAATTTGGGTCTCTGGGACCCGGCTCCTGGGGCACCAGGAGGCTCCTGGGGAGAGGGAAGTGAATATGGTTTCAGATGAGCAGGCCCAGATTCAATTAGTAATCAATTTTGACCCCCACTCACCCCATAGGCATGCGGAGGTAATGAGAAGGGAGGACGGGACTTGACTGTGAGCTCCTTGCTCATGCAGAGGGCCTCTCTCTCCCTCTCAGTCTTGGGACAAATCAATCAACATCACCCAAGAAGGCATGCTCGCCACCACGTGTGAGCTTGTTCCAATTACAGGGAGACAAGAGGGCAGCGGATGCAGTCGGAATTAATTCAGTTCACTGGGAATCAAGATGGCCGCGCCATCTGGTCTAAATTTACCCAGGAATCTGCCTTAGCAGAATGGAGTCCTAGGAATCACAGAGCAGTCTTAAAGTCACTGTGTACCTGGTATTTAACAAGATGCCTTCTCTGGATGTGAATTGATAGATGTTTTTAATAAGGATGGACAAACGGGCCCCAGCTATGTGCTCTTCTCTGCTCTGGGTCATCAAAATGCACCAGAGGCAGCAGGATAGCTCCATCTTTCCTCGAGCCCTGTACCAGCAAACTCAACCTTGTTTTCCACAATCTCCTGAGGGCCACAAAGGGTCCTAAACAGGGACCTGGCAGACGGCCTGGCAGACGGCATGTAGGTGGCTCCATGACCACTAGGTCCAGGGAAGGCAGTGACAGTGAGTCAGCTGGGAGTCCACCAGGCCCTTCAGGTTCCCCTGGGTACCCCAGGGTCTCCATGGAGGGCCCCACACTGGACCTGACCTGGGCAGCATACTCAGACCTCAAGGTGCAGAGGGCATCCACGGCCCAGGAACAGTGAAGCCCAAAGCCTGAGCAGATCCTGCTCCCCTCCAGCCTAGAGCCTGAGACCCCTTGCCCTCCCTTCCCTCCTTCCTTCAGGAGGTCACGTGGGGTTAGGTTTCCTGGCCATGGGCTTTGGGGCAGACTCACCACCTGGTCATGTCCCTGGTATGGTATGCTCATTGTAGACATAGGGAGGGGACTCAGTGATCCCACTGGCACTTATCCCCCTGACCATGTCCCTGATTCACAGACTCTGCTGGACTCTCCGTGGATGTGGGAGACTGGATGTGGGAGACTGATGGACACATTGAACACATCGGACTTACTAAAACAACTCCCCTTGGTGATACTGGCATTCTTATTCCTAAGGCAGCCACCACCACCATGGAACGCTCACGTGCCTCGGGCCCTATCTCTGCACATCCCATTGTTTCTCTGGTGACCTTCACAAGGACCTATACAGCAGGCACTATCATGGTCCCCATGTTGCAGATAGATTGGGGCAGGTGGACAAAGCTGATCAAGTCCAGTTGCTGAGCAAAGTGCTGGGATTTGAACCTGGGGATCCGGATCCCCCTGCAGAGACAGTGGGCTCCAGACCAGAAGCAGAAAACTCAGGCTACAAATCCAGGGTAACTCTGGCAAGTCCTTTGCCCTCCATGTGTTGGACTTGGGACCCTGGGACCACATCTCCTGCAGTCTCCTGCACCACATCCCCAATGGACTGGGGAGCCCAGAGTGTGGGCAGTCTGTGAGCACTGGGGCAAGGCCTATCTGAGATGCCCACACCCACTTCTTTATGCAGGATGCCAAGGACGCAGCTGCCCTAAAGTCCACCCAGTTCTGGGGATGCCACTGGCCAGGAATACCACCCTCCTCAGCCCCTGCTGCAGCGGAGGTTTCTGGACCCATCCCCACCTGCCCAGCACCTGGCCCTTCCCTCCATCTTCTTCCTGAAGCTGCAGGACCTCTGACTACTCTGCCACCCCCACCCCCAAGCTGCAGCTCTAGGGAAACCCCACGGCAACCCAAGTTTACGTCCATTGCTCAGGGCTGCTGGCTTCTCTCCACCCACCAGTTGACATTGTAGACCCCCTAAGGTCTCCCTCTCCTGCACCCTCTCCTGGGCTGGGCTTCCATGGCTGGAACTAAGGCCCCCAAGACACTCTTGAGGGCCTTCACTCCGAGACCACCTGAACTGACACACACAGCTGCTGCCAGTCAGTCCAACAAAAGCCCAATGTCTTCCCAAGGGAGAGGGTCTCTCAGCCTGCTCGAGTCACAGGGGGTCTCTGGGTGGGGCTCTAGCCTGGCTCCAATGTCCATCCATTGCTCAACCTGGCCTTGACTCCTGGCAGGGGTTAACACCCTGGGGCTGTGTGGAGGGTTCTCGGCTGAGGGAGTCCTAGTTTTCATGCTGAACCCCTGGGCCTTGTTAGTCACTAGCAGCCTTGGTGAAGGCTATGTGCTTCCACATGGCCAGGCACACACACCACAGCCTCTCTTCCCAGGGGGACAGGTTCACATCAGTTGTGATAGCATGTGAGTGCCCCCTTCCCTCAAAGACCATTTATGATGATAGTCCCCACTGGTACCTCACAGAAAGGAGATGCCCTTTCTGAATGTCAATTCAGAGTGGATGGAATCATGGTGCATCTCGTTGACAGACTGACTTCTGGAGCATCTTGGAAGAGCGCCTCAACTACAGCAGGGGCTCATTTTTCATGCTCAGAGTCATGCGGGGACAGGACCTTGCGCCTCTATTGACCTGGTACTGACCAGACCCAGAGGGTGAGGAGCCCAGGTCCTGCTGGCCACCTCAGCCAGAATCACATGTGGATAACATAACTAATACCCAGGGGCCCTCCCCGTCCAACAGATGGCCCCCCTACTGCCCTTCTGCTCTCTCAAAGCAACACCAAAAAACTATGGCCTTCACCAGGAAACCCTATCCACAACAAGCAGGGCAGGGAACCCATGCCTAGAGGTCGCAGGTGTTTAACACCTCAAAGAACCCCAGAGACCCCACGCAGTAACAGCCATTTCTCAAGTGCACAAGTCAATGCCACCCATTGGAGCAATTGTGCCCATGTGCCAGCTGAGGATACAACTGTCCGGCTGGAGGCCTGACCCCAGGGATAAGCACTGAGGCCTTGGAGAAACCTTTTGAGACACACCCTCAGTGATGCTGTGCTCAGTCAGCACCCCGAGTTATTGCCTGGGCAGCAGGCTCTTACCGTCCACACAGGCAGGACGGGCTCTCGTGGTGCCAGCAATCTGCCCCTTTCTGCACGCGCAGCGAGCCGTCTGCCGGGCGATTGTCCTCCGAGGCTGGCTGCTGTCCCGGTCCAGGGTCACAATCTCACACGTGCCGGCGGCCAGTTGACCTGATAGAGAGGAGTAAATACTGACTGTGAGGTCACACCCTCCAGACCAGCAAGTAGTTGACCCAGCCCCGTAGCATAGCCAGAGGCCCACGGGAGTCCACCCGCAGCAGGGCCCACAGCATCCAGGACCAGTAGACAGGGAGGCTGCTTTGCTCAGAGGGAACATCTGAAACCACCTCAAAGGATGCCATGAAGAAGTGATTTACGAAAGCCAGAGCTGGGTCAATCTGGCGACCTCCACTCAGTGCAGGGCCTGGTTTTCAGAGACTTTGCCTGGCAGACAGGAAATTAAACGAGGCCCATCTCAGTCACATCCGGAAATGAAAGGACCAGATGGCGAGGAAGGAACTGGCTCCCTCAGCCACACATTCAGGCATCTGTGGAAGGAAACCCGACAGCACAAAGCACAGCACTTTGAAACCAAGCTTAGTCCTTGGTCTCCATCCCCAAAAGCCAGCAGGTCAGCCTGAGGGCGTTGCGTCTTGGAGCTGAGAAGCAGGTAAGACCCTCCCTTGGGTTTGTCAAAGGCTATGCGGAGCAGACCATGTGACCAGGGAGGCATCACTGCCCCTGCTTAGGTGTAGAATTGTGACCAGGTTGGTATTGACTGTGTGCATCAACACCAAGAGGTTTGTAGTTTCCTATGCCCTCCCACAGTGTGGCACACATGCACACACACGTGCACATGCACATAGAAGATTCTCACACAAGCACACACTGCTGCGCCCAAGGCACAAGTGTGGACACACCACACGCTTGGCAAATGGAGTGGACCACACACACACACACACACACACAGAGGTAGCAGCCAGGTGTGAGCACACTAAGGCCATGTGACACAGACTCACCAGTCATACAGGTACATGTGAACACACTTCTACAGGTGTGAACTACAGTTGTGCCCCACATTCTGATCTCCCTCAAGGACAATGTCCTCTATTCCCCATGGCACAGGAAGGAAACTGCATGGGTCTTGGGTGCAGGGTCTGGTTCTGAGCCAGCTCAGGGTGTGGAGAGAGGACATGTTTCTTCTGAGGGTGCAGATGCAAATAGTTTCACTGGTTTCCTTCATTGCCCACTGTCTCCTAAATCCCAAGGAGAAAGCACAGTGAGTGCAATGCCCCTCGGCTGGCCAGCTCAACAGGGGCACCAGATCCCTGGAACCACCAGGAGTTCCTGCTCACTCACTGCTTTGCTCTTTCATTCACTCAGTAAATAGCAAGCACCTACCACATGTCCTCCTCTATGCAGGACCCTGGGACCATGGTGGTAACAGGGAGCATGGTATCCCATGCCCAAGGGATTCCTTCCACTTGGCATCACAGAGATGTCTGGACTGGTGTGTGCTAGCCCACAGGGATCAGCAGTAAGATAGGGAAGGGCTGCTCAGGGAGGCTCAGGACAACAGACTGGCAGGAAGGTGTTACTGAGGAAAGAGGGATAGGTGTAGTCCTTGCAGAAGAAATTATAGGGAATGCTGGGTGCTCCCCAGCAGTCGTTTCTTTAGCCTGGGGTGTCCTTCCTTGTCTATACAGCTCTTTCTACTACAATCACCTCAGATACCTTTTCTTCTAGCAGGCAATGGGTCCTCTCGGCAGCTAACTACACAGAACTATCCCTGCCTTGTCACCTGTGACCTCTGGGTCCCCATCTCAGCCCAACACCCTGGCCAGGACAGGCGCAGCACATGCCGGCAGGGTGCAGTCAGAGGAGGAGCTCAGGTTCACCACCCCAACACCGCTCAGAACACCCTCAAACCTGGGGAGTGCTCTTGTCTGGGTATGACTCAAGAGGTATGAGGGCACCTCCAGGGGGCACCAGACCTGGGTGATCCAGTCCTGCCTGCCCATAGCACAGGACGGGGTTTGGCAAGGAGCTGTCCAAGGTGGCCCCAGGCCCAGCTGAACAGAGCTCAGCACACAGGGAGCTGGCCAGTCATAGCAGGGGAAAGAGGCTTATGTGGGGTGGGTGTCACACAAGCTCAGAGGAAGGATGCAGGGACAGTGGGTAACTGCCCCCACCCCAATCACCCAGACCCTCTCATAATGTGCAAAACCTTAGTCCTGTGGGTAGCAATGCCTCCCCTGAAGATTTCAGGCTGGGAATTTGGTCCCGTGCTACCAAATTACGGGCAAAATTATATATTTCTCTAAGAAAAATGCAAAAATAAACAAGTAAATAAGCAGATAAATAAATACAGCAGGGGAAGAGTATCCGGGTAATGAGTTGATGTTTTTCTTCTGATAACAGTGGTTAGTGCTTCAGAGGCATGACTGAGGGTAGACAAGCGGCTGAGCAGACTCTGAGCACACAGTAAAGATGCTATGATGTACATGGAGCAAGCGCCACTGTAATTCAAGGATGAGTAGTCGCGTGGTCTGTGTCCCCAGCTGCTATTTTAGGCTCTGCAGGTTGGCTCAAGGCTGCTCTGCTATTCTTGGCCATGTTGCCATCCTCATGACCACAGGTCCCTCTCTTTGATCAGCCCCAACAGAGAAGCACAGTGTCCAGGCCACCTCGGGGTCAGTTGCCTCTTCGAGACAGAGCCCAGTTGGGTCAGTTCTCTGGAGTCATCCACCTGGGGTAGCTGGCCTAACCGGGAGATCAAGGAGGTAGTGCTAAGGGTACCACTGAGCCAAAGAAACCCTGGTCACCCTGCCCTGAAGCTGGTCACTAACTCCTGGCCCATCTAAAATAGTAAGTGACAGCTGCTAACCATTCCCAGCTGGCCTCCTTTCTAAGGGAGTGGAGGTGACACACACACACAGAGAGAGCAGAGAGACACCTAGAAGTGCACTGAGAGGGTCCCCAAGTCCCAGTGCACTCCATCCAGGTAGCCCCACAACCAGCGACTATCCACCTAAGACCCTCAGGTGCTGCAATTCGGTTTGATGCCTCATGGATGAGTCAGTGTTGAGGCCTGAAATGACAAGGCTATGCCCCTCATGTCTCTGTCCTGTGCCCACTGAGATGCTTCTTAGAGGAGGTGTCTAGGGCAGTGTACAGGTTTCCTCTGTAACAAAGTGCAACGTGTTCCTTCTCCTTGTGTCTCTTCCCTCTCTCTCTCTCTTCTTTTTTTGGTTAGAGTCTTACTCTGTTGCTCAGGCTGGAGTGCAGTGGCCAGTAGCACGCTCATGGCCACCACAGCCTCAACCTGCTGGGCTCAGGTGATCCTTCCAAGTAGCCGTAACTACAGGCATGCGCCATCACACCCAACTAATTTTTCTTGATCTATTGTAGAGATGATGTCTCACCAAGTTGCCCAGGCTGTTCTCAAACTCATAGGTTCAGGCAGTCCTCTCACCTCAGCCTCCCAAAGTGCTAGGATTATAGGTGTAAACCACTGTGCCCAGCCTCTTCTCTTCTTATAAGAACACCAATCATACAGGAGTAGGGCCCACCCTTGAACCTTCACCTTAACCTGATTACATTAGGAAATATTCTTTTTCCAAAGGAGGTCATGATCCCAGGCACCCGGGCTTAGCACTTGAACACCTTTTTTGGCAACACAACTCAACCCATAACAGATAGAAAATCAAACTTTGTCTGAAAATATGGGAATTCCATGTCTGACATGGAATGAGCCCAGACATTCCATCTGTGGGGTGTATGCCCCACACTATTCTGTCTGCTGGAAATGAAGTGTCCTCAATTTATTACTTTATTGCCAGCTTACAGTACACACAGGATTCAATCTGAGTGACCAGCCCAGCCTGCTCTCAGTCCATCCACGTGGGCATCCCATGGCTTCCCTGCTCATCCCTCTTCCAAGGCCTTAAACCCTTATTTCTCACCTCCATAATTCCTTTTCTGGGTTGGTTTTCTGCAGCCTGGGGCCCTGCACTTCCCCCCACCCCCTCATCCATGGAGCTGTGCTGTGATGGTTCTGCAGGGCTGGGTTGTGACTGCACTTAAGGATGATGATGACAGACTCCTGAAGGGATGACAGGATGGATACCTCCAGCCATACCTGCCTCAGCACTCTGGGCTGAACACTGAGCTGCCCTTGGATTTGGGCATTCTACGCCCTGAAACAACAGTGCCAGCAAACAGCGGGGAAGTCTCCTGAAAAGGCTCAAGGAGGAAGGTGCATGACTCTTGGAAGCACATGGCCAAGTGCAAGTTCAGGGATAAGGGATAGAAAGGTCGATAGGCCTAAACTCAAGGTGTGGAGAAACCCAAAAAACCTGAGGACTCCAGAAGTAGCAACGCTTCCAAGACACTTGGCAGCCAAAGCTAACACCACAGGGTGGATGTTTCCAGCAGATCACAGGACCGAATGAGGAATCAGACACCAAGTGGGCGTGAATGCTCAATGTCATGGAAATGAAGAAAAAGGAGGAGAAAAATCGCCGGATGTGAGCTGCATCTGGGCCTCCAGCCAGGCCTGCCTGTGCATTGTTACTCTGCTCTGGGAGCCAACAACTAAATCTAGACTGTAGACTTACACGACATAGGTAGTAACCTGTTGCTAACCAGTACTTAATTTTTTTTCAGTCAGAGTCTCAGTCTGTTGTACAGCCCACCATAGATTCCATATCCTAGGCTCTGGCAATTTTTCTGCCTCTGCCTCCCAAGTAGCTGGGGCCACAGGTGCGCGCTATCATGCCCAGCTAATTTTTTCATTTATTGTAGAGACAAGTTCTCACTACACTGCCCAGGCTGGTCTTGAATTCCTGAGCTCAAGCAATCCTCCTGTTTCAGCCTCTCAAAGCATTGAAATTACAGGCTTAAGCCACGGCACCTGACCCTAACTAGTACCTTAAATGCAACCAATTGCTTCCAAACTCACTCAGAGAAATCACCATGGATATAACAAACATTCTTGTTCAAGGGGCTTCTCTTGTGCATCCATGTCTGCTGGGGAGCATCAGGTGCCCAGTCAGGAAAGCGCAGCCTCCTCACATGAGACCTCCCAGAGTCTTAGGCCACAACCACAGCCAGATGTCCAGCCGGGCCTTCAGACATCACTCATGTTTCACCGGCTGTTTTAGGGGCAGCTGCAGTGGCTCCTCGGTTACTGAGACTGATCAGCAATGTCTGACCAGGGCTCAGGAGGAGCTTGTAGGGTTGCCAAAGGTATCCACAGCCCCACGGCCAAGTCCTGTCCGGAAGGGCCCCCAACCAGGCTGGAAATGTTCACAGAGCAGCTGCACTAAGAACTGGGGCCTGACCGGATGGCCCCGCAGGCAGAGCCTCATGTCAGACAGCCTCTTACTAATCAGGCTCACAGGCAGGCAGACTAACCTGGCATTATGGGCTCCTTTCCCATTGGAAATGCAAGTCCCAGGGGCAAGCCGCACAGACCTTTGGACACTACAAGCTGGTGGGAGTTGGCCTCACTCAAACCAGTTGCAGAAAAAAGGTAAGATGCCCACACCCAGGGCTGAGGTGAGGTCTGTAGAGAGGCACAGATTCTCTAGGGTCCCCCAAGGGCTCTTGGCAGATCTAGGCAGTGACAAGGAGGCCTCCCCACTGGGCCAGCACCTACAGCAAAGCTCACGACCAACATCCACCATGTTCTTTTCTTTCCAGTGAGTTCTTGAGTTTACCCCCAATGTACTGACCAGCATTTTCTTTGGAGGGTGTTGGTGGATGGGTTTGTTTCTTTCTCTTTTCCCACTGCTTTTAATAAGGATTGTTCATTGCTTTTAAGACCAGAAGGGAAAAAAATTCAAAATTAAACAAGATGTCATTATTTTTTTCTAACACCTCCTCCCACAAAGTCCATTCCCACCCACCCCTTCTGCTTCTGCTGAGAGGTTACAGGGCCTCCACTCTCGGCCTTGCAGGCCACTGGCCGCTTCCCTGCCTAGGACCAGGGTTCAAAATGAGAGAGCTGGAGTGCATATACGTGTGCAAGGTGAGGGTACATGGAGGGAAAAATGGGCAACCGCCGTTAAAATGGAAAAAAACAAAGCAGCGCTTTGGAGGAGTCTTCCTATTAGAGATAAATGCAGCAACATACTCATTCAACAAAAATCATGACAGAGGGAGAAATTTTTAAAAAGAAAAAAAATCACTCTGCTCCTTAGAATGAGCCCATCCAGCACCATGTCACCAGACTTAACCTTTGCTCAGGGTGTATGTGGGCTAATCATGAAAAACTTCCTTTCTGTAACCAGCTCTTTGTCATCTAACATTCTTACATTTCAGTGAGATCGCCCTCCATGGAATGAATGTGGCTGTATGGTATTCTACGAGAGCGACTAACCACCAGAGATCCCAGGCATCTGTTGCCACTGCCCCCTGTAGAGGTGCTGCAGGGACAGCATGGCCCCATCTTTGGATGGACGCATCTCCACCCCACCCATAGGGCAGGCTCCCTCCACCCAAGTATGTCACTTCTCACACTTGTCTGGGCCTCTGAATAAGGGAGGCAGCCTTGTCCCATGAGGTGGGTAGACAACCTTAGTGCAGAGAAGTTTCCTGATTTGCAGAGCCAGGACGTGAGCAGGGTCCCAGTCTGAGAGCTGCCTGGCTGGGGAGATTCTGCTTATAAGAAAATGCCCCAGGTGTTTGCCTCTCACCACCCACTCCCCAGTCCTTCCCTACCCACCAAACTGGTTGTCTCTGAGTCAAGAGCAGGAACTATGTCACTTGAGAAGACCCATCTTAGGAGCATATCTCAATTGGTGGCTGTGATATACCAGCCTTGGTTGCTAAGTGAGCCCCAGTTGTTTGTGCCATGCACAGGCGCAAGGGGCTTCTGCAGGGTCAGGCAGCAAGCCATAGGCCCATTCATGCCCTTCATCGACATGCAGGGGACAGTGGACACCAGCGTGCCTCAATGCCTACTCCGATGCCAGCTATGACCTCTCACTTGGCGCAGGGCCCTGCAGTACAGTTGTATGATAAACTCAACTGGGGGCCTTGCTGGTGTCTGAACCAAACCACGATTGGTCCAAGGCAGAAACTAAAGAGTCTGGTGGGTCCCCCAGGGGCCTGTATCCCCCAGAATTAAGAGCCTGGCCTCAGCCCCTACTCATAGCACCAGACACAGCAAGACACAGGCACTGGAACAGACTGAACTTTGGGGCTACACAAAGCCCTCAACAATCCCCTAGGCCAAGGGCAACACCATCATCATCTGTGTTTCTACAGATTGTGCAGAAACAGCTCACAGGAATTACATCATAGGCCTGGAGGTCATGATTTGGGACCTGAAAACAAGGAAAAGGACACATCAGAAAACATCTGTGGAGCAAAATTCCCAGAGCCCTGCTCAGCCCTCATGGACCACCTGGCTCTCCAGGATGCTGGCAGGCCATGGTGGGAAGGACATCAAAGCCGGAGGTTATCTGGGTGCTAGTCCAAGCTCAGGCCCCTAAAATCTCCAGCAGAGCCACCAAGGGGAAGGCGGACACCACCCAGACTTTCAGATCACAGGAAGAACAAGAGAGAGTGCCCCAGGAACAAGTGCTGCAGCTTCCTTCCCAGGTGCTGGGTGCAGTTCAGGTGGGCACAGCCCAGGCCCCACACTCCACAGGGTGAGACAAAGGGTGGCTCTTGGAAGTCAGGGCCAGGGGTTTTCCCCAGTGGAAAAGAGATCGGGGGGGGGGGCATCTACAGCTCAGCCAGGCCCTCCTGTGCAGCCCCCTCCACACCTGGGACGCAGACTGGCAAGTCATTTAATCCGATGAGGCCCTGACATATATCTAGGAAGAATATCTGATATGATGGATGACAGAATAAAGATCCAAAATGACTCTGACAGGCACAGACCGAGAGGATGGCATTTAACAATCACAAATGCCAGTGCTGTGCTTGGGTCAGAATGAAAACAAGTTGGAGCCTAGGAGCCCAGCGAGCCTGAGGGCCAGTATTCAATGGTCTGCGTTGATCACAGGCTCAGTTACGGCACATGGTAAAGCCACTGGGAAGGTGGGGACCAAAGATAGGTTCCTATAGGGAGAGAAGGAGTACCACAAGGCTTGTCTGGAGTTCCTGAGGAAAGTGCTCACAGATCAGCCTGTGTCCAAGGGATGGGACCGGGCAACGAGGAATCCTCAGCCCATCCTGCACACTAGCACTGGGCACTGTCTCTGTGCCAGGACCTGAGCTAGGAGCTGGGAGGGGAGCCAGGTCCAGGTCTCATAAGAGACCCTGTGGAACCTACATGTGGCACAGAGAGAAAGGACATACCAGGAGGGCCATGAACTTGGATCATCTGTGGAGAAGGGACATTTGGAGCACTGGTTGTCTACTACTGACTGAGCCTCAGGTACCTCATGATGACGTAGGGAGATGAGTTCTGGGGATTGAACTTCAAGTATTTTGTCTGCAGAGAAGGTCCCATGGGTCTGGGGGCACATGGATATTGTCCTTGTGCCCTGTGGTCAGAATGACTTAGACTGACAGCAGTGATCGAAAACAAGATGGTTTGGTTGTCATCTTTGAACTCAGAAAGAATTGCTTCTCCAAAGGAGAGGACAGAAGATTGGAAAGGAAGACATCTGCCACAGAGGATCTCCCCATCCCCTACCCTCACAGAGGAACAGGTTGTATCCTGGGGGAGGAGAAAGGGCATGGCGAGACCCATGCTTATCAAATCTGTGTCACCACCCACAATCACTGGGAAATCAAAGCACAGGATTTAAAAAGGTAAGTCTGAAGCATAATTTGCAAATAGCACAAAGTTCCCATTTTTAAGTGCAGTGGATTTACATGTGAACACCCAGATTAGCAGCACATCCATTAGGAGACAGACTTTCTGTAGCCCCCAAAACCCCACATGTCCCTTTGCCAGTGATTCTCACTGCCCCTGACTCCAAGCCACTACTGGTCAGCTTTCAGGACAGGACCAGATAGCAGAAACAGAAAATATTTGTAGATTTGAAGAGAGTAGAAAATGTGGCAAGTGGTCAAAGTTTTGGCCACTTGGACACAGTGAGGGAGTGAGGGAGTGAGGGTGTGTGTGTGAGTGTGTGTGCACACGTGCACGTGAATGCATGTGTTTACTGGGCTGTTAGATAATTTTTTTTTAAATCATGGTCAAGCTGGCTCAGCCTGTAATCCCATGCTTCGGGAGGCTGAGGTGAGTGGATTGCCTGAGCCGGTGGGTTCGAGACCCACCTGGGCAGGCGAGACTTCATCTCTACAATAAATCAAAAAAAAATTAGCTGGGCATGGTAGTGCATGCCTGTAGTTCCAGCTACTTGGAAGACTGAGGCGAAAGGATCACCGGAGCCCAGCAGGTCGAGGCTACGGTGGCCAGGAGCAGCCACTGCACTGCAGTCTGGGCGACAAAGTGAGACTCCAACTCAAAATAAATAAATAAATAAATAAAATCATGGTCAAAACACCTGTGACCTGCAGGCCTACATGACTAGTAGCCCATCTCCTCCAACCCCATGGTGCAGCCAGCCCTGACCTGTTCCTGCTGCCCCAGCTTCCAGGTGGGGACAATGCAAGGAGAGCACTCAGATGGGTTCTGGAGGGGAAGCAGGGCTCCGCATTGTCCAGGCAGCTGCTGGGCCTGAGAAGGCCTCAGATGGCCTTTTGCAGTGTTCTTCCAGAGCATGCCATGGACTGCTGATTCTGGGTGTTTGAACAGATCTTGGGTCCTCAGCAGGGAGGCATACAGTTGTGTCTTCCAGCAGGCTTCTCCCCATTGGACTGGCATCAACACATCATACGTAAGCAGAAATGCAAAATGGGGCCCCGCTCTCCCTGTCGAGAGCTGACCACAACACTCACAACAGGCCAGGTCCACTGGCTGGCCCCCCAAGCCTTGCCGTATCCTGTGCTTTGACCCATGTTAACTTCTTGAACTGTATGGACACCAAAAACACAGCCACTGACTTCTGCCTGGACTGTTACACCTCCCCAGGTGGCAGGAAGAAGTCCTGGGCTGACCTAGACGTTGGTTAGATGGCCTGCTCCTCTAAGGTGGGCACTGCAAAACCTCCCTCAGGATAAGCCATGGACAGCCAGCTCCTCGCAGAAGAAAAATGATCATGAGAAGGAGAAAATAATTTTGAGTTGCACTCCTTGAACCACGGTCCTATGTATATTCAATCTCCAGCAAATGAACAGAGGGCAGGCCCCAGGGGATGCCACCTGTGTGGAATGATTTAGGACTTAGCAATAAGACTTTAAAATGTCAGTGCCAGTTGACTTGTAATTCCACTTCTAGGAGTCAGTTCTAAGGAAAGAGAGAAGAAAAACACAGACAATTGAATTGTCACACACTGTGTCATAGTGATAGTGACAAACCAGGAAATGCCTGTTTGCTTATTGAGTCCCTGATACCCAAAGGTGGAGTGCTCTTTGCCATTCAAAATCTTGCCATGGACAGTTTCTAATGCCCTGGATCAATACTTCCCATTGTGGTGTGGGTTTTAAGTTCAGGACATAAGGTACCACTTGCCCCATGTCCTCGGCAATGGTCTCATCAGATTAGCATTTGTGGGTACCTCTGTGTTCCCAAGTCTATTGGCTCTATTTTCAGGGTGCTACACAATGAGAAGGTATGATTTGTAAAATCAGGAGAAAAAAAGACTTACAGAAATAACTTAGTACTAGTGTAGTCATCTGCTTTGCTTCGAGGAGGCAAGGATGACTGGGACAGTTTTGGGGACATTGATGGCTTGGCAGGAAGTTGTGAGTTCTGGTCTGCCTAATTACAAATGTGCATGCACCTCATGCAAGCAAATACACACATGTGCACATACACATACACGCACACACCACACACTTGAACAAGGATGGGGTGTATTCATTATAGATTCTGGAACAGTACCACATAAAGGCAGAGCTCAGGCTGGTGAGACTGCTTCAAGATCATGTAGGCAAAGGCACTTTGCTGCCAGCCAGGCAGACTCAGAACCTCAGTTATGAGATTATTATTATTACTGTTTTTATTATGGGTGAAACTAACCAGCCAGTTTGGCCTAAGACCAAAAGGCAAGGTTGCAGACAGGCCAGGGAGGGGATGGTGGGAACTGCTCTGCAGTTGAGACATCAGAGCTCCAGGACCGAGGCCACCCCTGCCAGGCTCCCAGCCTTGGTCTGTGTGGGACATGCACACACCCACACCATAAGCACAGTCACACTCTACACGTGCACACAGGTACCCCCATGTGCCACACTCATTTTGAGATGCACATAAATCCACACACATGCACGCCTGTGGTTCCAGGCACCCTTACAGACACCACTGCTTGCATCCTCAGCTCTGCCTCCCATAGTGGTATCTGTAGCCCAACAAGGTGAGCATGAGAGAGGACCTGAGGCAGATATGGTTTTGGCTATAAATGACAGAAAGCCTAGTCATCTGCAAAAACTTTCCTTCAACTCTCCTGGGAGTTCGCCAGCTAGGGCACTGCAGCTGGCCAGGCACATCAAGCTAACAATGCTGGCTTTGCTTGCTCTCAACATTTGAAGGCCCTTGGCCTCCCAGAACGCTGCTCCAACCCTGCCCCTAGCAGTTCTGTGCCCTGAACTGAATTGGGCATATCCTTTTCAGGCACAGACAATCCTAGGAGAAGGTAGCAGACTCATGCTCAGTCAAAAACAGCAGCCTAAACACACACCAGCATCAGGTCCCAGTTATCTATGGCCTCCGTAGCAGAACAGCAGGAGTACCTAGGGAGTGGAGGCAGCCAGGCCTTCCTGTTAATGGGAGATGATGTGGAGGCTGGAACACCAGTCTACACAGAGCCTCTCCCCACTACAACAGAAGACATCACTACCACATCGAGGCTATCTAAACAGCTGGCTCTGCACTATGTCCACAAATTAATTGACTAATGTTTAGTTTTATCCCTGACCCTACAGACATTTAGTATGAGATTTAAAAATACAGAAAATACGCTCTTTAAGATCTGATGGAATATTGCAGCCTCAATATTTACAGTGAAATCTAGTTTGCTATTAAATCCTAGTATCAAATTCTCCATCACAGTTCGACTTCAGCAGAAGCAATTAAATGTGTGTTGTAGATCACAATGCCCGATTCTCCTGCAGAATGGTTACAGGGTCCAGCCCAGGATTATCTCTGCATGACAGTGTGTGAGGTAAGATAAAGAAATTAAGCAAGACCAGCATCTATAAAGAAGGACCCCCTCTCGTGGTCCTGGATGCATGGCCTGGGCCACGTGATCCAGCTCAGGATTCCCAGCCTGCACAGCTGTGAGGCCAGCCTGACCTTCCAAGCTGACAGTGGCAGAAGACATCAAGGACTGGGTTAGAGAACCCCAGACTTTTGGAGGAGAGGTCATGGAGGCCCAGGGAGGGGAAGGCCTTCACCAACCTCATAGTTTGGTCAGGGTCAGATCCCAGCCCATGCAGTCTTCTGGCTCCATTGAGGGCTTGCTTAAGAGAGAATAGTGTTCCAGCTGGCACCCTGACACAAAAACAAGGGGAGACATTAGTAGGGACAGCAGGCAAGGCTAGGGTGCTGCTGAAACCAAGAGGGAAATAAGCCAGTCTCCTCCATGCTGGTCACATCCCGAGATAAGAGGAAGAGGAAGGAAACCTGCAGAGGGAGGGAGGAGGGTGAGACAGACTGAGGGCATGCATGAGGCCTCTTTACCAGGGAACAAGCTTGGGGCCTCTAGGTCCAAGGAGATTGAAGACAAAGGAACTCTGGCCACAGAACAAGCTCCCCCAGTGGCACAGAGTCAGCACTGGTCTCAGTCAACTCTATGTACACCATGATCTGCAGATCTAGGGGAGCTTCCCCAGGACACCCAGATCCAGGTCTTAGGGCCTGCTCCTTTGACTGGGAATTCAGGGGCAGGTGTGGGGTGCCAGCAGGCAAGATGTGACAGAAGCCTCCTTTTCTGAGTCCTGCATCTACAATGATACCCCTGTTACTGAACCATTGCTGCCCCCATGTTTCAGAGACTCAGGAATCCAGAAGCCCAACTCATTCAGCCCTTCAGAAATCACTCCACAGAAGCACAAGATATACATGTGAGTTCATGTGCGACCCATGAGTGCCTCTCTCAGGTGGTGCCAGGCTCATGCCAGAATGTACATGCATGAGCACGTGAAAACACACATCACACTGCAAACACACATGTGCACGTACATTATACATACCAGACTATCATATACACACCACACTGCATGCACATATGTGCCCACACATATGTGCACATGCAGCAGATAAACATACATGCACACACTGTTTCCCATGTAGTCCCCTGGGGACTGTGTTGGCTCCCACAGGTTTGGCAGTGAATAGCATGTCACTGTGCACTGTCTGCCAAGCCAGTATCTGGTTGCCCAAGAGTGGCACCTCTCCCTGCAAGATTATTTCCTGCCCTCCTGAGGTGCTCCAGGCAAATGCCTACTTCCTGCTCAGTTCAGCTGAGGAACCATGTCCCCAGCCATGCCCTCTGGTCAGGCCACTCAGGGCAGCATGCTGCCGTCCTCCCAGTGCACAGCTCCCTCAGCCCCTGGCTCAGGCCTCTGTCATGTCCAGCATACTTGGACAGACACCATTCTGGCCTCAAACATAGCATTTGAGTTCATTCTCTTATCCTGAAGAATGACCTTTCAGTGCACCCCTGCTTTGTAATGGAGTTTCCCCAGGCTGTCCTTACTCACAGCATTGTGGTTTCTAGCAAAGTCAAGTATCTCAGAAAAAATAACTGAAGTGACCTGAGAAGCCAACTGAAGAGCCTTTCTGCTTCTTCCTCTTTCTCCTCTCTGGCTGACCCCCTCTCATAGCCCTTCTGGAACATTCTGCCAGCTTACCACCAGGAGTGCCCAGCCCGAGGCCAAGACTGTCTGGCTGCTGCCTGTGGATTTGTAGATATGGGCAGGGACCACAGGAAGACACATGTGCTGCCAGGAAAGAGGATAGAATTTACCCAGAGGTCAAGGTTCTTCCTAAGTGCTGTTCAGGCCAGGCTCGCCAAGAGGTAGCTTGTTTGATCTAGACAAGAGCAGGTGGATGGGACAACAATAAAAAAGAAAAAGGCAATAATGTCTGTGATTATGGCAATGAGTAGAACTGTTCAGGGTCTCCCACAACCCAAATCAAAGCTTCTGTAGTTAAGCTCCCTCCACTGGCTCCTCAGTAGGCCTTAAACAAACAAACAACAACAACAAAAACAAAAACCAAAAAAACCCAACACCTTGTGGCCACCGTCAAAGGCCCTTTTTTCTTCCCCCAGTCCCAGAGAGAGGCCTGCCAACGCGACCTGCAAACACAGAGGGTAACCAGGCCAAGGATGAGTGAATGCAATGCAGGCCAGGGACCCACTCCATCTCCTCAGTCCAGCCTCCAACAGGTACAGGATGAGGCCTGGAGGTGGACACTTGACCTAGAGGTGAGTTACTTTACAGTCTGCTGCCACCTTAGCTGTAAAGAGAGTTCAAGTTAGAAACACAGGGACTTATCAAGGTTCGTTGAAATGCGCTGTGCAGCCTACATTTGGGAAGATGAGCAGCTAGCTGTTCAACAGCTTCCAACAGAGGAGCAGCTGTTGAACAGCTAGCAGTATAGGGTCTGGGAGATAGTCATTAGAGGCAGCCAGGTCAGGCTTGCCATGAAGGCAGAGAGGTTTAAGGTCTAGTCTGTGATCAGTCCTGGAGAAGACTGATCTCACCACTCAGGTTTGGCCCTTCTTGTCCTACCTACTCCCCCCAGGCTACAGGGTCCTCTTAGGAGCCCACCTGAGGTCATGGCACCATAGTGCACCACTGCACCATAGGGCACCACTGCCTGCTCACCCATGGGCTTGATATCCCAGCTGGCCTGGAACATTCTGGGCCCATTCTCTTTGTGGCTGTCAGCTTGTGTTCTGTGGATAAAGGTTTCTTCAAATGCTTCAGGCCATGCTGGGAACAAGGCCATGTCCTATATGATTCTATCTCCAGGCCCCAGGCCCAGAATAGTACTGGTGGGGATACCAGAGTGGGAAACTCTGCCTGGACACTTTCCCAACCTGAGCAGAGTCCTACCCCCTGTCCTGAGAACAGACTCACTTTTCCTCATTGATGTGGACACATACAAACCAAAAAGTGCACTGAGCTCCTCCCAGATTCCTTCTTGAATGACTGACACATGGCAGATGAGTGAAGAAGTAAAATGTACGTGTGAGTGAATGAATGAGTGAATGAGTAGATAAATGAGTCAGTGAATGTATGTGTGGGTGAATGATGTTTGTGTGAATGAATGCGTGGTAAGGAAAAGGACACAGACACTCTGCTGGCAGTGGTTTCCCTGCTGTACCTGTAGACCAGGCAGCTCAAGAGAGTGGAATCCACATGCACTCCCTGCAGGCCCTATGCATTACAACCTGCTCCCCAGGAAGGGGCAGGACCTCACCCAGGCCTTAAGGAGCTACTTCCTCACATCTCAGTTGTAAAAAATAAAGTGGTACATATACACCCGAGAAAGCAAGTCAACACCATGGAAGAAACATTCACTTGTTCAGTATTTCATTGTTTCAGTGAAATACTGGTTTCCTCCGGCATCTTCATCTTCACCCTGATTAAAGATGATTTAATAAGTAAACTGCCACAAGTAATTTAAACAAACACATTCACATGGTCATGACAACAGAATCACAGGTCCCACCAGTGCCCCCAACAAATCTTCCCCAATAAAAGTATCTCCTTCCTTCCCTCCCTAGTCTCTGATCAGGAGTCTGTACCAAGAAAGACAGAGACAGAGAGACTGAGAGAGACAGAGAAGGAGGTAGGGGAAAGAGAGAAGGGCCTCCTTCCTGAATCCCCCAGCACATGGTTGGTAAATGAGTCCCCTTGAAGATAAACTGTCCTATTTCAAGAACATTCTACAAATATGCTCCAGCCTGCAGCTGGGCTCCTGGAAGGGGAACCTGGGGCCGCCTCTCTGCAGCATTCAAGAATGTCTGTGAAATGACCACCTGCTCAGCTCCTGTTGCACAGTGATGCTGGCAGGTTCTCTCTGCTGGGATAGGCAGATGACATTCACTCACCCCTTCATGGGTTCATTCATCTACAAAGGCAAAGGAACTCCTCCCTAGTTCTGCAAGTCCTCACCAGGCCCAGCCTCTTCCTTACCACCCAGCGTCAGGGTCAGGTTAGAGTTAGAGCTAGGACAGACTCTCAGAGCTGCAAGGGTCCAGTTTCTCCACAAGGCCAGGCCCATCCTCGAAGGTCAGCTCTGGGCATCCTTATTCATCCTTGCCAAGACCCTGCCCTGTTGGACACAAGGTGCCAGGATCTGTGGACAGTGGTAACACGCCATTCCCAGACCCAAGAAGCACATGCCCACAGCCTCGCACTCTAACTTAGGGTGCTGCAAGGTCCAAGGTAGTGGCAGTCATGGCCAACCCCATCTCCATAGGTCTCCAGAACCCCAGTCAGTGACCACACCCCCACCTGGCCTCTGCCTGGTTCTGCAGGAACATCACCCTGGAATTACAAGTTCTTTCTGCAGCGATAAAGAGAAGACTGACCTCTGCTGCCCACCATCAAACAGCGCAGTGTCTCCAGCAGCGGTATCAGTGTCCCAGCAGCGGCTGGGAAGACTATGAGGCACATGTGCCCAACATGGGGAACAGATTTCCAGAGGAGACTGCCCACGGGGATCATCAAACACCACTCAGGGGCCCAATGCTTCCTGTGCATCTTGTTCCAACCCAGTATGACCTCCAAGGACAGAGGGCACTGAGGTTAGAGATCCAGGTACCTAGTCTGGCCAGGTAGCAGTTGGGACTCAGGCATAGGAAGCTGACCATGGGCCTCTGGGTATAACTCTAGCCCACTCCCCAAAGTGTAATACTACAGGGTCAAAAAGGTGGGAACAAGGAGCGTGCAGTAGCCTAGGTTTCTAAGTCTGTAAAATGAGCCCATAGAAGGAGATAACATTCATCTATCTCTGGACTGGGTCAGAAAGGCCTTCACCACCTGCGTCCACAACAGATGGTTAGGGGAGGCAGGGGCCCCATGGCAGATGAGGATGACAAGAGTGGATGGCAAACCTCTACTCCCCACCAGCCAGTGGGCAGGCCTGGGTCACAGACTCACCCTCAGGTCATCACCCTTGGTCACAGGCTCCACAGGGCAAAGGGCCCCCAAGCTCCACACAGCAAGACTGACAGCAAAAAAGGTGTTCCCCTCCTAAATCTTGGAACCTGTGAAAAAGTCATCTCCCACGATAAAAGAGCAAATATGTCCTTACAGGCAGATGGGATTCAGTTAGGAATCCTGAGTGAAGAGCGAGCTGGGTGAGCCCCACTACACCACAAGGGCCTTTCTTGAAAAGAGGCAGAGGGAAAGGAGACTGTAGGGGAAGACAGGTGATGTGCTGTTGGAAGCAGGGGATGGAGGATGGAAAGAAGACTCTGAGGATGGAGGTGGGACCACGAGCTAGGAAAGAGGTGGTGGCTTCTGGAAGTTGGAAAGGCAGGAGGCGGAACCTCCCCCAGAGCCTTCAGAACAGGCAGCCCCACCCATGCCCAGTGAGATTCCTGGACTTAAGACTTAACGAACTGAACCATAAGACAACAAGACTATATTGTTTTGATCACATAAATATGTAGTCATCTGCTACAGCAGCCAAGAAAATCCATCCCTGCTAGTGGCAATGTTGCTATCACAAGACTCCATGGTGATGTCCAGGGACTTTCCCATACCTGTCATGGTAGGCCGGGATGATGTTGAGCTCTGGGAGGACAGGCAAGTGTGGGACATGGTCAGGAGCAGGGCCAGGGAAGTTAGCTGAAGGAAGGGGCAGGGCAGGTGCTCGATCCTCCTAATTCCTAGGAGGCCCCACGAAGGATCATGGCTAGGTCACACATGGAGAAGCCCCTCCAGCCCATGGTAGACACCTGTACCCTAGATGTTCCGGACACCCAGGGTGGGAGATAGCCTTTAAGAAGACAAGGGCTGGCCTGGGACTCAGAGAATTAGGATTCCAAGTTAGTGACAGTATGATAAAGAAATACTTGATGGTAAGCCTTGCACCCAGCAGTGTGCCCTGCTGGTCTTCTGTAACTTGAATTGCCTTGTGAAGTAGGAATGCATTTCTGCATTTTAGAGACAAGAGCTGAGGCTCCAGGGGGGCCATTATCCGCCCACGGCCAGGAGCCAGCAAGCTGAGAAGCTGAATTCAAACTCGGACACATCCCAGCCGCCATCCAGGATCCCCTGGCTGTCCTTTCCACACATCACTGCAGACTCTTTTAATGCTGTGAAGTCTCAAACAAATGTCAGAAAACCCTAAAGGTGTAAAATTTCCCCCCAAGTCCTCTCAACATGAGATCCAGCCAAGAGCCTCCAATAGGGCAAGAGAAACTAATTACCTGTTCCCAGCACTTGAGTCCAGTTAATTTGCTCTGTAGTTAACACAGGGATCGGGAGGCTGGTATGAGGCTGGGGCCTTGTGGGTCTGGGTAATGAGGCCGTAAGGGGCTCTAATCCAAAGTACTATGTCTAATCGCATGGCCTGGAGACTCTTGGAGCAACTGCAAGGATGTTGTTCACAAAGGGGAATGCAGAGGATAGTGAGAAAATCCACCCAACCTACTCAACTGCACAGCTCGGGTTTCACTGTTGTTGGGGCACTGGGACCTCTGGAGTGTACTGGAAGAAGCCACTGATGGTGAAGTGCCCTTCCCCCATTAGAGGAGGTCTGTCCACACCAGCTCCCTTCTGGAAAGGTGTATCAGCCTGGTCTTTAAGGGAAACACGTGGCTGGAGTGGGACTGCCCATCAGGAGTTGCACACTTGGGTGGGTCCAGCTCCCGTGAAGGGAGACTTAAATGCTTGCTTCACTCCTGGTCAGGCTGGGCAGAGGAACCAGGGCCCCACAGGATGCCAAGAGCTTCCTGGCCTCTACCAGTGGCCATCAGTTCATCCCAGACTGGTCTGTAGCAACTGTGCTCTCCTGACCTCTGGGAGAGGCTGAAGGAGCCGAAGATTTGACCTCTCACCTGGTCTAGTAGCTCCTTCCCCTGGGAAGGCATAATGGGGTAATGAGGCCAGATCTTCCTTGGACTGTTCTTAAAAGAAACACAGGATGCTTCCCACTATATTCTAGAGCCCAGGCCCCCTGCTGGAGACCTGGTAGGTTCCCCAACCCTCAATGACCATGAACCTCACAACCTAAGAACAAGCAGGCTTGGCTCCCCCAACTTGCCGCCCACACCTGTCTACTTGACACTGATGATCTCACTCTAAAGTAGTTTTTCCTCAGGGGATAGACAGCTGGTTTCAGGTAGAAACAAAAGGAACTCACCATCACCTCCAGAGAGCCCCAGCTCTCTGCTTTTTCCCCAAGCACTAGGGGTCTGGGATTCATGGCCCAGATGACTCAGGGCCCAGGAAGGCTTGCTGGCCCGGCAGCCCCAAGTGCCATTATATGCAAACACTTTATGGAGGGACAGTAAAGGAGATGTAGACACTTTTATTGTTCTCCTTGAGGCAGCAAATGCTGCACAGAGATATCGGAGATGTCGTTGTTATTAAGCGTTGCCACGTCCAGCTGGCTCCCAGTCAATTATCTCACTAATGTGCATATTAATGAGTCGCACCCGCCTGGCTGCATCCACAAAGTGGCCCCAGGGCCAGCCTGAGCTACACTGGAATGCAGTTGGCACAACATCGTAAACATGGTAATCAAGCACAGCTTATGACACCGCAAAGGTCAGTAAAGGCAGACCGGCTGTGCTGTCCCCAGCAGAGCACCACAGCAGGCAGCTCCTCTTCTCGGTGCCCGATTTCTTAGAATTTCCCCACCCTACCCACAGGGTATCCCATGCTGATTAGTGCCAGGACCTGGAACTGACATTGGGCAAAGAGGGAACAAGTTCATCCAGTGGACCCTCCTCTAGCTAGAAACTGCTCAGTGCCATTCTACAGGCGGAGCTCCATGTTTAGAGAATCTGGGATTCACTGGATACCAGCAGTAAAAGGAGGTACTCAATGCAGCCTCTCGCTGCTCATCCCCATCCCCCACTCAGTCAGGTTAATCCCTGCCAGGTGGGGTCTGGCCTCCCCTGGCCCTGCTCCTACAAAGCTCGAAGTATGACCCAGGGAGCCCTGGTCATCTGGGGATCACCGGGCACCACTGGAGTCCAAAGGGTTTTTTTTTTTTTTTTTTTTTTT
>NW_007245789.1:628734-681451 GCF_000164805.1 Carlito syrichta | reverse complement strand
ATTGTAGAGATGAGGTCTCGCTGCCCAGGCGGGTCTCGAACCCGCGGACTCATGCAATCCACTCACCTCAGCCTCCCAAAGGCGTCCAAAGGGTTTTAAAGCAGAAGTCCTCTCTCTCGGTCTCTCTTTCTCTCTCTCTCTGTCACTCTCTCCCTCTCTGCAGCTCTCTCCCCGCCTCTCTACCACTTCCTCTCTCTCTCTCTCTCCACAGACCCTTTAATAAATCTCTTGGCCTTAAAAAATAAAAATAAAAATAAAGCAGAAGTCCTCAGCTAAGTTCAAATTTTTCAGGTGCCCTACACACCTCTTTCAAAAAGACAGATGAAAGGCAGGTGGCTCTGTGGGTGTGGAGAAGGCGCAGAGGTCTGGGTCTTCCTGCTCCACATTCAGGGCCTTTCTACCAGGGCAGATCAAGACACAGGGAAGCCGGCCTAGGCCTAGCAAATGGGATGGAGAGGCCAGACCTAAGATTGAGGTATAGGGCAGGGCCACCAGTGTATGCCCATGCGTGTGCACGCATGCGCGTGCACGCACATACACACACACACACACACACACACACACACACAAATATGCACACAAACACACATACTCCACCCAGGTAGGATTCCTAACAGGTTGGTCTGTCTTATCTGCCCCCAGTGGAAGGGTCCTTCCCCTGATGGCTGTGGCCTCCTTATTCAACATAGGTAGGTGTGGATTTCCTCTCTCTGGTCCTGCAAATCATTCATTCACTCATTTATTCTTCATTTCATAGCTCATTCTCATGGAACTAATAGGAAGTAGGTGTGGCCATCAGACAGCCACAAGTGAAGAAGCACAAGCCAGAGTTTCCATAAACTTGTCCCTGCAGTAGTTGTGCACCCCCAAGGCATACCTGTACCTACTCATCCCAGCTTTGCTCTGGTCACCTCTATCTGCCCAAGCCCAACCCCAGAGCTCCCATGGATATGTCCTGCCTGAGTGAACAAGGGGCCTTCAACTCAGAAGTGAATGGGTCCAATGTGGGCAGGTGACATAGGATCAGGTGACCCTGGATCTGGCTTGGGTGCCCTCAACAGGACCACTGAGAAGCTGATCTTTGGGCCCTGTCCATGACTCCCCAGGGGACCAAGAAGCGCAGGGGCCCAGAAACTTCATTGAGAAGGGCTGCAAGGGAGTGGGTTGAGCAATGGAGCCAGGACCGTGGCAGGTGACCTCCCTGCCAAGCTCTATGATGACACACTCAGAGTCCACAGGGGCCAATCCAGAGCATCATCAGAGTGGTGGGGAACCACAGACATTCCTTGCCCCTGTGTGGAAGAAAGGCCTGGTTTCCACACCTGTGACCCAGTATTATTGTTAGCTGCATGCCCTCTTTGATGCTCAGGTGTCACCAAAGTACTAAGAAACCTGACCCCTGAGGTCCATGCAGCTGGGGGACTACCTGCTCTCTCCTATCCAGATGGCTGTGATGCAGGGTTTCTTAGGGTTGTAATGTGGACACCACAGCTAGATCATCTCTGTGCTAAGGGTCGTCCCCTGCACTGTAGGAAGTTCAGTTGTATCCCTGGCTTCCAACCACAAGATGCCAGTAGCCCCCAAACCCCAAGACAGGATACTAACAAATGTCTCTAGACACTACCAAATGTCCTCTGAGAGACAAAACTGTTCCCAGTTGAGATCTATACAGCATAATCCCACCTGTGACTCAATCTCTTTTTAAAAATATGCTCCCACTTCAATCTTAAGTGGATTCATTTGTCTTTCAAATCATTTTGGGGCATTAAGTAAGCAGGAATGAAGTGGCCTACAGCAGCAAGAGCCAGGGCCAGGGAGAGCTGGGACCTCAAGGGATGTAGGAGGGCCGCCTGGAGGCAATGCCATAAGCAGGAGGCCCAGAGATGGACAGGGAAGGCTCAGTGCTCAGCTGTGCTCCACATGCTGCTTTTCCCTAGGCTCCAGGGTGCTGACCCAGGGTAAGGAGGGGCTGCTAGGTTGTGGGGACTCCATCTCTCCTTTCTGAGCTGGAGAAGGAGAGGTCAGGGGTTGAAGGTTTGAGCCGAGCAAGCAGGAAAGGATCTCCCAGGGCTGAGTGCTGAGGGAGGGAAGGCCCTGAGGGTGCTGAGGCTGAGACCCCTGGTGGGTCCAGTCCTCCAGCGAGCACTACTAACATAGACTCCTGTGAGAAGGGCTGCCTGGAACTCCAAAGCACCAGCCTTTCCCCCAGGAGGTCACCTGCACAGGCAAGCTGACAGATCAGGGTTTCTCCCTCTGCCAAGTAGTCAGGAGTCTTCTGTATCCTTTCAATGGTTTCTCTCTTCACTTCACTTGATCTCAAGGGGATGATACCCTGCTCTTCACTTGGATCCAGGGAGGACACACTCAGTAACACTGTTTGCCTTCACCTTCCAGCCTGGCACCCAGAGCCGTCTGCTTTTCTCCTAATTAATTTGACACCTTCCACCTTGTGGGATGTATAGCACATGTAACATTTGGCAAAAACACAAATGTGTCTGGTATCTCCTGGAAATGTTGGCTGTGGCAGAGCTGTTTCCAGCAGTGGCTATTTGTCTTAGAAGGAAACACCCCACTAAGGAGGCTAAAATGTTCCCTGGAGACAGTCATGCCCCATCTCCAGCTCTGGGGAACACAGCGGTATGGCAGCTCCACTCCTCCAAGCTCTTCCAGCTCCATGGGAACACCTGGGAGTACACTGGTTTAGGTGTCATCCCTCCTGGGTAGTGGAGGCTTCTGAGGTTTGGAAGGAGTGAGCCCCATCTCTGTCCTCCCTAGCTGACCTGGCATCCTGGCTGGGAGAAGAGCCAGGCACAGGACACCTACTCAGAGGCAGGTGTGATCGGCAACATGCTCTAAGCAAGACTGGTCTCTCAGACAGGGGACTGACTGAGCATGTGGGACACCAATGGAAGTGGGGTGGAGGGCCACACCCCAGGGGCAAAGGAAGGAGGACCAGAAAGCAGGAAGACTTGTGAGCTGGCATGGTAGAGCATGCTGGGGTGAGGGGCTCTGCTGACTCCACCAACAAACTGGGTTCTGTAGGGCAGCAACCAGCCTCCCATGTCTCCATGAACCTTGCCTGGGCCTGTGAAGAGGTAGAACATAGTAACAGGTACTGGAAAATGCCCTCTAGTTCTCCTGCCAGTTGGGTATCACCTCCCAGACTGACCTCAACCTCAAGGACTCACCAAGGCCTCAGACTAGACCTCTCTGGGCCTACAGAAACCCTTTCTGTCTGTTAGTCTCCCAGTGTGGCTTCTAGGGACAGCAGGCTCCAGCCTGGCCAAGATCACAACCTCCACTCTAAGCATGGCATCCACCCTCTCTGAGCCTCAGTTTCCGTGTCCGGACACAAGGCAAACCCATCTATCTGCCCACTGGGTTCCCTGGGGACATCTGGTGGATGTGCCAGCTCCCTGTCCTTCTGGAGGACTACACAAGACAGGCATGTGTCACTGAGTTGGGCTAACCAGCTTAGGAGGCAGCCTTAGTGTCCAGGCTGGCCTGTGCTTCCCTCTCCATCACCCTGCCTGCAGTCCCCAGGCCCTTACTCCCCACAACCTCCACACCAACCCAGGTGTGGGTCAGAGACAGCCTCTGAAGGTCCCCTCTCAGCTGTACACAGGGTGTGCATTGAGTTATTTTGGAAAAAGCCCAGGAAGGAGGGTGGTAGGGCAGACAGCACAGGACCTCAGACAACAAAGATTGCAATTATGATTCTGCTACTTGCTCCCTCTGTTAAGAAAGCTGCTCAGCATCCCTGCGCCTCCTTGCTTTCAGGGAGCAGTGAGATGGGAAAACCCAGGGGGCAGGGCTGTAGGAATAACTTAGAAAGGCCACCAGCAGCATCACAGGCAGCTATCGCTGCAGTGCCCATAGGTGCCAGGCCCAGCTGTGTGCAGTGCTCTCTAGGTACTGACTCACTTCCCCATCCTAGGTGCCTGCAAAGCTACCTCCCCATCTGGAAATGACAGCTGTTTGGTGTGTGCTGGCTACAAGGGACAATGATGGGGAAGCCTTCTTAACTGCACCAAGAGTCTTACTGCAAATGCTCCTGTCTTGGGAGGACCTAAACGCAGGAGATCCAGAATGGTTCAGAACGGGCCAATCTTTCCAAAAAAGCCAACCATTATCAGGCTTCTTCTGGTTAACGTTCTTCAGAAACACACAGGTGATGCTGATGCTAAATCGATTGAAAAGGGGGTTTCCAGCCTTGGTGTACATCCTTTCAGATTACAAGAAAGAAAGTGATCCGCAGTATTATCATCTGGGAGGGTGGCTGGTGCTGCCACAGTGAAGGAGCCCTGCAGTCATCCTAAAACATCTACAGAACCTACCCAAACCCACAAAACAACACTTCCATGCAGGAAGATAGTCTGACAATACAGAGTTGGAATAGCTAGCTGCAAGTCTCTTTGGCCAAAAAACCCAAAAAAGCCAAAGAACAACTAAACACCAACCTCACACCTTCACAATAACCAATTCAAAATGGATGAGACCTAAACATAAAACACAATAATATATACAGGAGAAAAATCTATGTAAATTTGGATCGAGTGATGAGTTTATAGATAAGCATCAATCGCAAATCTCTTCAAGGAAAACATTTGATAAATTAGATTTTACTAACATTAAAAACATCTGCTCTGCAAAGATGCTGTTAAGAGGAGGAAAAGACAAGCCACAGACTGAGAGAAGCTATTTGCAAACCACACAGCCAATAAAGACTTGTATCTGAAATACATACACACTCAAACTCTTACATCTGAGTAATAGGGACACAGATAATCCAATTAAAATATGGAAAACATGGGCAAAGGATCTGAATAGGCACTTCACGAAAAACAACAACAAAATGACAAACATATGAAAAGGTTATCAATATCATCGGTCATCAGGATATTTCTAAATGAAATAAGAGTTAATTACCACACACCTATTAAAATGACTAAATTTAAAAAAATCTAATGCTGATAAGGATGTAGAGCAACAAGAATTCTCATTCACTGCTGGTGGAAATGCAAAGTAATGCAGCTACTTTAGAAGACAGCTTAGCAGCATCTTACAAAACTGAGCATACTCTTCCTACATGATCCCCCAAACCATATGCCTAGTTATTTACCAGATTTATTGAAAAAGTTCTGTCCACACAAAAACTGAATGTGGATGTTTATAGCTGCTTTATACAAAATCACCAAAACCGGAAAGCACCAAGATGTCTTTCAATAGGTGAATGGATAAACAAGCCATGGTACATTTATACAATGGAATTTTATTCAGTCATAACAAGAAAGCTGTCAAGGTACAAAAAGACATGAAAAAGCCTTAAATGCTTATTGCTAAGTGAAAGAAACCAGTGAAAAGGCTACATGCTGCCTGAATCCAATTACATCATGTTCTGGAAAAGATAAAACTATGGAGAAAATAAAAAGGCCAGTGGCTGTTAGGGACTCAGGGGAAAGAGGGAAGTATGAACAGGTGGAACCAGGGTATTTTTAGGGCAGTGAAATTAGTCTGTATTATCCTGTAATAATGACTACATAGCATTATGCATTGGTCAAAGTCCACATTGCTTTACAGCACCAAGAGTAAAGTTTAACGTCTGCAAATTAAAAAAAAAAAAAATCATTTAGTAGGTTGGAGGATTCCAGGCAGGAATTTAGGTAGTGTCAGGAGTACCTAGTTGTGTCATAAATATATAAAACAACCTCACTAAGGGGCCTGGGGAGAAAAGGAACTGACATAAGTAACTCTGGACATAGGTAGCCTGTATTTTAGCTAATAAAGTTGTTTTCTGTGGGGATACAGACAAACTTTTCTGATATTGCTATACATGTACAAGTATACTTGAACTGAACAAGGAAGTACATGGATGACAGGTGGTGTAAGCAAGGCTTCTCACTGCTGGAGTGGGAGGTTACAGGTAAGCAAGGGGCAAGAGCCAGAATAATCCACGTGGTGGTGAATCGGAGCTGGAGACATCAAAATAACGCATGTTTAGCCTGATATAAATACAGGTGTGAACACAAAAGGATACTGACAGATACATGTGTGTGCGCATGGGTACATGGGTCAGTAGACAAACATGCATTCCCTTGCTTTGTCAGCTGACAAAGCAAGAAGCACTGACACCTCTCTAGCAACAAGGATACCTGACACTGAGATCTTGGCTTTTAACACTATTCTAAAGTAAAAGGAGCCAGCAATCCTTGGAGAAATGACTGTTCATAAGACTAGGGCAGGAAATATACATGATGAACCTGGAGTATTTTGTTGTGCCAGAAAGTAAGTAAGTGCTCAACAAACAAAATCCTCAAAGGGACATGCCAATGGAACCCACAGAGAAGCACCCCATGGCCGGAACTAACACATTTGGGCAAAGAATAAATAAAACAGTATGGGATTACAATGCAAAGCATAAAGCAATCAGTAAGTTCACACTGATATAAACAGTGATTGAACCAATTAACAAACAGAAAGAAGATACAAATCTCCAAGACTGAAGAATTTCAAATCATTTATGTGGATAGCTTACCCATGAGGAGGTAAAGCATAGCTCCCTGTTCCTTAAGTGTGGGCTGTGCTTAGGGGTGTTCTGCCAACGAGTACAATACGGAACGGGGAAAATGGGGTAACTTCACAGTGGAGAAACCTGCCTGACCTCAGGCAGATGATCAAGGTCAAATCAGTTGCACTGATAGTATATGCCCTGGACAGTATGTCTAAGGGCACCTCACCTCTGCAATATTCCACCCCAAAATCCTTAACTCCAATATAATCAATCACGGGGAGAATGAATATCAGACAAATTGCAATAGAGGAACATATTATACAATACCTGACCAGCACTCCTCAAAAATGTCAAGGTCATCAAAAACAAAGAAAGGCAAAGAAACTGTGAGACTTAAGAAGAACCCTAGGAGACATAACAACTAAATGTCTTGTGGGATCCTAGAGGGAAGCCTGAACAGAAGAAGGACATTGGATAAAAACTACGGAATTCTGAATAATATGCACAATTTAGCTAATGATAATGTACCAATACTGGTTCTTTACTTGTATCAAATGCACTCTTCTATTGTTAAAGTGCTATATTATTAATTAGTATGTGAAAAATGGTGAAGGGTATACAGGAATTTTCTAAACTGTCTTCAATTTTTTTAAAACTGAATTTTTCCAAAGAAAACACATGGCCTATCAAAATATCTATAGAAAAGATGAAGGACAATAGACTTTCTAACATGCATGCTAAAGTAAGTTCCCAGCAGAGGCCTAGTGGAGGCCGTGCCAGTCTCTGATGCAGTTAAATGGGGTGTGCTCGGACCCGCTGGCCTGCTCCTCCTCCGCACCTGTCTGCAGGCTTTCTAAGAAATATGCTGAGCCCTGGGAGTTTCATATCAGCTTTGCATTCAGCAATAAACAACCTCCCTCCCTTCACCCACTCACCCCGGGGACCTGGCTAAGGCACTTTTCTGCTCAAAAGGTGATACCAATACCTGTCACACAAACATCCATGAGTGACATCCCACAGGTAACGCAACAGGCTGTGAAGAAGCTGGCAAAATCGTGCCCATCCTTCCTACCTCTGTCAGAGCTTCCTTCAAGGTCAAAGGAACAGCTGCAGTTAGAGCTCACCTCAGCCACCCCCTACAACTGACAGAACACATTTTCATGGGGCTGGGACTAGCCTTATTCCAGGTAATTACAGAGACACAGAGAGGGTTGTCTGGAGATAAGACCTTCTACTAGTGAAAACCACACAGTAAACAGAGCAGACTGAGTTTCCACAGGCTGAGGAAATGAGCCCTTCTGGTCCAAACCTGTACAGAAGAGTGACTAGCTGCCTTGGGCAGTTCTATGTGGTAAGGCGGACCCTGTCCACATGGTCAAGTACTCACAGGTGCTCTGTTCACACCTGTCAATGGGACTCAAGTGAGGCAACCAACACTCAAGTTCAGAATCTCTTCCTAAACCCTGCTTACCTCAGCTAGACCCACAGGGCAGGGAGCTTAACTGCTGACTGCAGGAAACCACATGGGCACATGGGCTGACTTCAGCATGGGTTGTCTGACATTTACACCACCTCTTCCAGGAAGCCTCCTATGGCTGCACCATTCTTCAAATAGCCACAGCCTCGTACCATGACAAGTGACAAGGACCCCTCCTTGATCTAACTTTGGTCAGGCTCCTCTGAGCCTTCTTCTCAACTAGGCCTCATCCTCGGCCTGCTAAGGACCCTGCTACGCCCATTCAGAGAGAATCCACCCACACTCCATATCCAGTCAAGCTCCTCTTCATCCACCTGATACTACATAAAGCTCCATTTAGTCATTTTCCATTCATTTCTTTACACTGTAAGTCTCTAGTCATCCCTGCTGTCTTGGGAGTTGAGCTCAATCTCTCTCCCTTGTTACATTAGTCTCGAACAAAGCCTTCCTTGCTGATTTTTTTTAACAAGAGTCTGGTGGGATTTTTTTTTCCTGTAGCACTCATAAATGCCCAGTCTGGCCCTTGTAGGTGCCCAAGGCTCTCTTTCTAGGTAAGCAACTGTCCTAAGTATCCCTCACCTCTGGTCACTGAAGATGAAGATGGCAGAAAAATACTGGGAGGTCAGAGCAAATAGGGAGACCTTGGGGATTTCTGACCTCGAAAACCACTTGGTTTCAGAGTTGCCCCCTGATGTAGCAGAGTACTTAACCAGGTTAAGATACACTCTTGTGGCTCTAGGTGGTTTCGTGAGTATTTTATTACTGCCTCTCATTCATGAGGGAGGAGAAAGAAAGATGTGTTGTGAGGATTGAGTTGCTATAAGAACTCTTTCTGAAAGGAATGGTTTGAGAAATATCCGGGGTCTGGTTTCCAACACTAAGACCTTCTCAACCTCAATATCCAGAGAACTCAAGCTCCTTGTCTAAGAGGAAACAAACAGAGAAACAAGGTAAAGGACCAGCTGTCTCCAGAGGGTGAGTCCTGACCAGCCTCAGAAACTTGCAGATGCTCCCCTGCTTCAGCATGAAGTCCCTCCTCCACGTGCCTTCTCCACACCAGTTACATGTCCAAGACTTCGTGGTGCTCTAAGGATCACAGGTGCTCAGACATGACCCCACACCTCCACTGTCTAGTGGGCCCAGAGTCATAGGTATTTTTGCAAAGTCTGAGGTCAAATCCACTGTCACATCCCACCTGGCCCCCTCCATGAAGACTCAAGACTCTGAGGTCTTGGGTCTGGGTTCCCCTGATGCCACAGCATTCTGGGGCACTCTCTCCTGCCACAGTGGGACCCTGAACTTGCTCCGTGGTGACACTGCCTTAGTCCTCACAGGCCATCTGATCCAGCTGCTCTTCCCCGCTTTCACCCTGGAATCCCAGTCCCCATTTTATTCACTCTCTACTGCTTCCAGCACCCTCTGTGAAGCCCTTTACAGAGTGTGCCCTACAGCCTGTACCTCAGGCAAAGTGAGCAGGTACTCCCATGAGCACCTACACAATGGGTGTAGGTGCTCCTGTGCCAGCCTGTCCAATGGTACATCTAGTGGCTGCTGCTGGCACAGATGAAGCACCAACATGTGGATGGATGGACGATGGGTGAGTGGATGAGACACCACTTATCAACAAGGGTGCCTGAACGATGCATATTTGTAAGCCTGACTTTTAACTGTACCCCACAATTTTAAAATAAAAACTTTTTTAAAAAAGAAAGGATGGATAAGTGGGGAGGATAGATAAATGAATGGATGATGTGGAGATCAAATTAAATTGTCCTCAGAAAACATTAAATAAAAAGGAAAACAAGAGAAACTGTTCCTTTCTCTGAGAAGGCGGTTAGTAGCAGAACTAACTGATTAAAAACAGCTTCCTGAATTTTATAAGCATCAGAAATGTTCACCTCCAAATTGGGCCACTTTGCAATAATGAAGTCAAAATATATGAATTCATTTACACAAATATACGAAGGAAAAGGAAAGCTCCTGGTGAGATGAGGAAAGGTTCACAGAGCTGCAAGAAATAAGCATAACATGCAATCTGGGGGTCAGAGACCCAGGGATGCTGCAGGGGTCCACAAAAAGAGGAGGGGTCTGTGGGTCACCAAGGGTGGAACTGGGAGCCAGAAGTGGCCTCTTGGGAGTGGGAGGAAAAGAAGGTAAGGCAAGGGCACCCCTCCACACTCCCCATCCAAGCTGTTCCTTAGGGGAGAAGGCCGACCACATGACCAGGGACCATATCCCTCAGCAGCAAAGGTCAGCAGTCAAGCATAGCCCTGCCCTGCACAGAGATGCATGACTTTCCCTAGCTTACTGCACACAACCCAGGACAGCTCATTGGTCAATGGAAGGAAGAAGGATACCTGTCCTGCTGGTTCAGGCCTGGGGCAGAGTTTCTCACAACAGGGAGCACATGGAGGCTGGAGAGTCTGCCTAGAAAGCCCCATCCTCCAGAATAGTCATTCTCTGTCCCAGTCTGGGGCACAGGCTAGGGGCCCAACATTTGCTGAATGACTGAGTGAATGACTTATGGCCCAGATCCTTGATTCCTTTCTTGTGTTCCTTCTCAGATCCCTCCACTGCTAGACCCTAAAAAGCCCTGGGGACACTGAGGGAAACTGTCAGAGGCAAGGGCAGCCACTGCCAGGGAAGAAGCAAAAGTGAGGGCTCCATTCAGCAAGGGTTGGAGGTGGGTGTGAATTTAGATAGGCAGGAAGTGGACTGAGCAGACTGTAGGGTGGGGCCTGGGAATCTTATCTGGAACTCCTTCTAAAACCTTCTAGAACCTTGGTCCTCGATGTCTGCCTTCTGGGGAAGATAGTCATCTGTTTTCAGATGAAATGAAGTCTCCAAGGCTTAGTCTAGGAACAGGTAGAGGAAAGGAGAGAAACACCCAAATGACAGCAAAGGTGGGTGTGAACTGGAGCCAGTGGGAAGACGCAGGGTGGTGGCTCCTTCTCCCTCACTCCTGTGGTCTGCCACTCTGGACTCAGGCTCATTCTTTTCTTTTTTCCTTTTTGGATTTGACCACTAACATTTCCATAAGATACATACAAATATCTGCCAGGCACAAAACTTTGCACCCATGAGGCCCAATGCCCCAAGACCCCCGGGACTTGGAGATGACAAAAACTTCAGAGACAGCAGGAAGCTCAGAAGAGCCAAAGTTGTTCTCAAAGCATAACTGATAGGGTGAGGGCACAGCAACAAGAATGGCACTTCCCGCCCCTAATGTATTACTCCAGCCTCAAGGCTGTGACCATGGAAGTGGGTTTTGAGAAGCTGGGGACCAAGTGCTTGGCCCAGCAGGCAGCATGAGATCCTCAGTCCAGCCCTGATGCCACTCAGGATAGGCAGTGGGACTCGCCCCTGCCCTTGCCATCCTCAGTCCCTGCACTCAAAGTGAGAGTCTACCCGGGTGTAAACCTAGTCCTCTCCTACTTTGGAATCAGAGAGTCTGGGATTGGGGATCTTCTTGCATGAACAGAACCTCCCTTACAGCACTTCCTGGTTACAAAGGCCAGAAGGTCAGGCTCTGTGTTGGTTCCTACACCAACCATGGACAGAGATGCGGCACTCTGTGGCCACACTTAGAAAAAGGACTAGAATGTATGAGTTACATTAACTGCTGTATTTAAAAGAAATCAGAACACTGCAGCTGGAAGCAGATCATGGACTTGGAAAGTCAAACCGTTGATGTGTTTATTCATTCCATTAATCACTCTGTCTTTCAACAATAGGTTAGGGGCAATCCTTGCTCTGACAACTCCAACCCTCCCTATTCTGGGTCTTCTGAGGGCTCCTAGAAGCCAGCACCCCGCCGCCCTCATAAGGCCTGGGTGGAAATCTGTGCAGGGGAGAAAAGGACCCATGGGAGATCCATGGGCTTAGGAGGTGAGGGGAGATGAGAATGGGTGTGAAGATTTGTGACGCAAGGAGATACCCAAAGGTGCCCCTCTCACAGCCAGCAAAGACCCTCGATGAGCCACAAAAGCCATCTGCTTGCTCCCTAGTGGCCATAGGACCCCTGAGAGACTGAGCCGCTGAGCAGGGCTGCCTGGACCCACTCTGCATGTTGCTGTGAGGACCTCAGTCATGTGCTGCAGGCGGAGGGAAGGCTGCCTGATTACAGATGATGAACATTAAGCTGTGCCAATCAATTACCCAACACCAGGCAAAGCCATCCAGAGTATCTTTATGAGCAAGTAAATCCTGAGCTTGTTCCAATAAAGTATTTATGAGGTCTCTTGTTTCAAAACTGCACGGATGGCCTTTTTCTAATTCAATCTATCCTGCAAAGGTAAATATGAAGACTTGAAGGAGGCGGGTGTCCATGCATGGGCGACTGGCCTACCAAGGCACATTTCAGTCCCTGGAAGGCAGAAGAGCTGAGACGGTTGCTCTGTGTTCACAGCCAGGCCTTCAGGGGGCAGGAAGAGGTGGAGAGACTCCACTAGACGTCCACCTCTCTCCCCTCCACATACACAGGCTTGTGCAGGCTTGTGCACCCACAATCCTGAAGGAATGCAGAAATAGCCTCTCTTAAATCAGAACTCCCAGGGCTTACCACCATTCCTTCCCTATTTCTACACAGCCTGGTGGTTAAGCGCATGGACATTAGTGCTAGACTCACTGGGTTTGATACTGACTCTGCTACTCACCAGCTGCCACAGCTTCCCTATGAAAAATGAGCATAAAACCACACTCATGTGGTGGGGATCTTAGGACAAACAATTGAGGTTATCTCTGACAAAGTGCAGACATCCCTTGGCTTCAAGATCCTGCCTCTCATCACTGACTTTTGCTGTTTCCCTTCATCTCCTACTTTCTTCTTGTACCCTCTTGCCTGCTTCTTATAAGGACACATAAGGCTGCATTAAAGATCATCTGTGGCTGGGCTCGGTGGCTCCTAGGACTTTGGGAGGCCGAAGAGAGTGAATTGCCTGAGCCCACAGGTTCGAGACCAGCCCAGGCAACTTGGTGAGACCTCATCTCTACAAAAAATAAAAAAAATTAGCCGGACGTGGTAGTGCATGCTTGTAGTTCCAGCTACTTGGAAGGCTGAGATGGAAGGATTGCATAGCACAGCAGGTCAACATTGGGGTGGCTATGAGTGTGCCACTGCACTCTAGCCTGGGCGACAGAGTGAGACTCCAACTCAAAAACAAAAACAAAAACAAAAAACCCCAACAAAAAACAAAAGAATCACCTGGATAATCCACAATCATCTACCATCTCAAGATCTTTAACCCAATCTCATCTGCAAAGTCCCCTTGCTATGTAAAATCGCAAGTCTGTAAGTTACAAAAATTAGAACCTGGAAACATTTTGGGGGAGTGGGGTGTATTATTGAGGTGACCACCTGCCAGGTTGACAAAGCATCCCTGAATGACCACAGGGCTCAATGCTCTCAGCACAGCATTCCTTCTGTTTCTCAACAAATAATAAATTCAGTATGTATGGAGAACAGATCCAGGCATCCACAGGAGTAAATGGACCTCCACAGAAGGTCCCTCTCAGACACAATGCCCTGTCCAGCAGTGCTCAATGGACCTCCAAAGTCCCCGCTGACCTGCATGGAGTTGGTATCTGCTGGGCCAGAGCCATATGTTCTTCAGAGTTAGGCAACTCCCTGTTCTCAGGGTCTAGCCACCCACCACCCTCATCTGGGTTTTCTACAGCCTTTGGACCAAAGGTGGGACAGGCAGAAAGAAGGCTTGGGCTTCTGAAGGGCCACTCTGGCAGGACAAAGTGCACCCCACCAGACCTCAATGATGTCACTCTCTGATTTCAACAAAGGCAAAATCCCATCCTCCCTGTTGCCATCCTCATGACCTGTTTGGACAGAGGGTGGACTCTGGGGGCCTGTCCCAAGCAGCCAGGCTACAAGAGCATTTCCGGGGTACCAGGACAGGGTCAGGGGATTAGAAATGGTCCCATGCCTCATGATGTGCCTTAATCCTGCAAAACACTCAGGTAATACTGATAACCTGGACTTTCTGGTTCATCAGGACTTAACCAGAAAATGTCAGAATTTTAGAAAAATGGCAGTGTGGCACAAATCATAATATTTATATTCCATTCAATTCCTGGAGTCCTCTGCCCTAGCTCTGTCTAGTTGCTCCCAATGTTAGAACACTCACTCTGGTGAGAGCCCATCCCATTTCCAAACAGCCCTGTGCCTGGTAGGCTCTGCCCATGGTAACCCCCAGGCCAGGTTCCTTCCCCAGTCCCAGGCCCAGCTCCAGGGTGCCAGAGAATCAGTCTGCTGTGTCAATGTTTCCCAAAAGAAAGGCTGACGCCTGCACCCCACAAAACCGTGGATAAATGCCTGATTGTACTCTTGAAGTCCCAGTACCACCTTTCACAGCTTCCAGTGTAGAAACAGACCTGCATGTTCATGCACAAATAAAAGCACAGAAGGAGAAAGTCAGGAGAGTGTGGAAACCTTAGGGAGCCTGCAATGAAGCCCCCAGGGCCTGCTGAAAGCCCCTAGAAGTTCAGCATGGAGACAGCTGGTTGAGGGCAGCCTCTTCGAGACAAAAGCTGTGGCCCCTGTGGACATTCACGATGACAGGACCTTACACCAATGTCAAGCTCGCTTCTGCTTTTCCTGTCTTGGGACCCTTCCTGGGAGGCGGGCCTGGGATGAGGGAGGCAGGCTGTGAAGGTAAGGAACAGTTCAGAGGGTGGCCTTCATGTGGAAGAGGGCTCAGAAGGAACTGTAAGGAACGTCCTCATAAACCGAAGGAAAATCACCTTGTAAAAATAATAGGATTTATTTATGACCACACAGGGTGAAAACCATAAAGGGAAATGATTGCTTTTGGAGTCAGTAGAGGGAGCCCCGTGGGAAGGTAAGCAGGGCCCATGCAGCTCAGGGACAGGCCATCTGATAGAAGGACAGACAATGCATCATCCTCAACGCCTGCTACCTGCCTTCTGTGTGTCTATCCACAGCCCTTCCCCTGCCCAGGCCTAAAAAGAGACTCGCTCGCTCCACCCTTCTTCTGTGACTCTTTGCCTGAAGACAATCTCTTCAACAGAGCCTCTGCCTGCCATCACAGACAAATATAGGTGATTTTCATTAGTTCTGTTGGCACAAAGGTATAGTCTGCAGATCTGAGCTAATTAAGAACTCTAATCATTCTTCTCATCTTCCCAGTCATGGCTCTGTTGCCTGGGGAGACACACATCTGTCTACCACCCACCACTCCGCCCAGGCTCAGGAGACACATGGACTATAGCTCCTGAAGGGAAGATCTGGGAAACATGGAAACTTTATAATCTAGACCTACACTAGAATCTGGTAGTGGTTGCTTTACTTTGATTTATAATTTTTTTTTTTTGAGTCAGGGTCTCACTCTGTCACCCAGGCTGGAGCACAGTGGCATGATCACGGCTCACCTGTTGCCTTGACCTCCTGGGCTCAGGTGATCCTCCCACCTCAGTCGCTTGGGTAGCTGGGACTACAGGGAAGCACCATCACATTGGCTAATTATTTGATTTTTTGTATAGATGAAGTCTTGCTATGTTGTTCAGGGTAGTCCCAAACTCCTGGGCTCAAACGTTCCTTCAACTTCTACCTCCCAAAGTTCTGGGATTACAGGTGTGAGCCACCATGCCCAGCAGTGTTTGTTTTCATCAACTAAAAGGTTGAAATTTAGAAGAAAATCTGTGAGTCCCCCCCAGGCGAAGTCAGGTTCCTGTCACGCTGAGGTCTTCCTGTGTGGCCACTGTCCTCTCCCCCAGGGCATTCAGAAGTCAGGCACATCCTGGTGACCAGCGTCCAGGGCCCAGCACTATCACCACCCCCTATGTGCCCATGGTCCCCTCCCTCACCCCCACATCATGCCCTATACTCTATGTAGGTGTGCAGCATAGACAGTTCAACTAACACTCTCAGTCAATTCAATACCATGGTGCCCCTAGAAATACTTGTTTGTGAAAGAACCAGGGTTTCCACAGGCAGCACAATGTATATGGTATCGCTGAAGGGTTTCTGAAAGGTCACTTATGCACATTCTTTCTCCACCCATGTGACTGTTGACTTACAAGATACATGGAAGTCTAGTGTTCAACCATGGGTAGCTTTTCATCTAGTCCAGCCTCCCTTTAATAGAGGGACAGGGGGGACTAGGGGAGAGGGCTTCTCTCCTACCCAGAGTCCCTCTGCTTTGCCTGGGACTCAGGGGGTTGATGCAATGCTGGGTTTTCAGTTTTGAAACCAGGAAGTCTCACAAAAACCAGGACAAGTTGCATCTGTCTCCCCAGCATAAACCTATCTAAGAATGGATAAATGTATCTAAGAATGAATAAATGTATCTATATATAAAATATCTATGAATGAAGCAAATTTAGCAAAGTTTTAGACAGTGGTAGAATTCACACACAAGGTAAACAGTTGTGGAGGGCAGATGGGCGTCTGGTGTGCTATTTCCTTGGCGTTTTTGTATGGATGAAAATTTTCACAATGAACACTTGGGGTGAGGAATGGTCTGGAATCCCCCCAGACCTGTGCAGACCCTGGAGGAACATATGTCTGAGGCCCCGGGAAGGGATGCACAATCTAACAGACAGAGACAACAGTAGTACATTGGACTAGCTGTCTTGAGATGACATTCATCACCCAGGACACCAGGACACCTTTCCAAGTACAGAAACAATCAATGAGGACATACAACCACTCACATGTGCTTCTGGACCAAGGCCCAGGGAGCTGCCAGCAGTCTTGTCCCAGCTCTGAGTACTTGGGTGCTTTGCTCTTTCACAGAACCATAGTCTTGAACTGGCTGGGACAAGCCTCATAGGTGCTGACCACGAAGCCTAAGGGACCAGCGATCCATGTGTGGAAGGAAGCAGGCCCAAGGACCACTGGCAACTTTCTGGCCTTGACACAGGAGCCTCTTCCACCACAGGGGCAGCAGTGGTCCTGGAAAACTCCTTGCAGCTCTGTGATATGACCTCATTGTTGAGGACTTACCAGGAGCTCAAGAAGGCCAGGTTCCATCACTAGAGAGCATGAAGGGTAGGCATGAGGGACTTCAGCCCGGCCCCATGGCAGTGACAAGCAGAGAGCTGTGGGCCAGAGGCAGTCACGAGGCATAGCCCCAGAAGCACCCAGGTACTCAGAGCTGGGACAAGACTGCTGGCAGCACCCTGGGCCATGGTCCAGGACTGTAACCGGCATGCTGGTAGAGAATGAAATCCTTCTGGCCAAAAGTGCATAGGACACTCAGCAGGAAAAATGACAGACCAGCTGATCTACAGAACCAGGAGTCTATCTTGAGTCTGGATGGATACATGAGAGTGCAGGAAACAAAACAGAAAGGAAACAATAACCTCAGAGGGACAAACATATGACAAGGGGAGAGTGGACCCAGGAAAAGTTGAGAGGCTAAGATGGTGGGACTTGCGTGGCTGCCAACCACGGATTGGTTGATTGAAGCTCCATACAGTTTCTGAGCACATTAACAAAGATAGGGCATCAGCAGCAAGGAGGTGACAACAGCTTGCCACTGTCCCATTTTAGGAATAGCCCAGCTGTGGGAGCAGCTTATATGGAGACAAAAGCCCAGAGTCAGGTCCTCAGATTGGAAATAAAGGGACCAGTGCTAGAGAGAGGACTCCAAGAAAGGAAGATAGATTACATTGTGGATTATCAGGACAGCTACCAAGTGCTCCCTAGAGCTGACTCACGGCAAGGGGAGAACATCCCAGCATTTATGCTGGGGCATTAGAACCATCCATAAGCAGAGTGGGCTATATCATAGAGCCTAGAACTGCCAGTCACCAAAAACAAGCCAGGAGGCCGGGCACGGTGGCTCAAGCCTGTAATGTCAGCACTTTTGAAGGCTAAGGTGAAAGGATTGCCTGAGCCCATGGGTTCGAGAACAGCCTGGGCAACTTGGTAAAAACTCATCTCTACAATAAATCAAAAAATTAGCCAGATGTGGTAGCACATACTTGTAGTTCTGGCTACTTGAAAAGCTGAGGCAAACGGATTGCCTGAACCCAACCAGTTGATGCTGGAGTGGCCATGAGCAATGGAGTAAGACTCCAACTAAAAAAAAAAGCCAGGAGAAGGTAGCAAGTGTCCAGCTAGAGAAGGGGCCCCACTTCCCAATCTGCTGTGTCTGTGTCACACTCACATTAAAACCTCTGCAAGGGCAATCAGGCCACCACCTCACTGTGACCTCATGACCAGGTGGCTGTGGGTCCCCTGCTGTCGGGGAGCCTCCCTCAAGGGACCCTGCTGTGCTTGGAGAAGGGACCCATTAGACACATCAGTGGACCCTGAGAACACCAGGAGGAGAGACTCCCACCATGGAAAGGTGGAGGGGTTGGTCAGGAGGGCTTCTCAAAGGTGGGTATGCAAACAGAGAAGGAGTTCAGATAAAAAACACCCAAGGGGAATGGGAAACATGCACAGCGTGGATACCTGCCCCTTAGGTAAGGGCCATCGGAGTTGAGGAGGAAGAGCCTGCTGGATGAGAAATGAGGAGGACAAGGTTGCCTGAGCCCAAAGACGGGGCCCCAGGAAGGCAACAGGTGAGAATCCTGCAGGGACACCATGACATGCGTCCAAAACTACAGTGCCGTCTGGAAGGTGTGACGTGTGACTGAATCCCTTTCAAGTCTCCCAAGATTTACGTGGACTGTAAACTATGATTGGCCTGCCATGAATTTCACACACTTGCTTTTGATTATGCATTAAGATGCAAATAAGCAGCAATATGCTTGTGCAAATGCACACTGTAAGTCAACTGCATTTTTGGCCTGGGGAGTCTGTTTCTATAAAAATCACAAATTGTAAAGCATGAGGCAGAATGAGTAGTCCCTATGATGAACTGGCCCAGAGATCAGCCTCTCTTGGCAGAGGGAATAACCTCCCTCAGGATGCTCTCTGAAATTCTGACCTTGCCTATGAATATGGCACTCTGTACCACTTCCAGCCTTGCCCCCAATACAAGACCCAACCTGTGGGGCAGGGATCCTTTTACTCTTTTACAAGTGGGGAAACTGGGACTCAAAGAAGCTCCAGCATAGCTTCGTATGCCCAGGCCCCCCTGCCCACTAGTCTGGCAGCCAGTGGTGGCCTCTTGGCTCCTGGCCTTCCTAGATCCTCAGAACTGCCCATCTAGAGTCAAGGCTCATCCCATGCAGTGACCCCGCCTGTCCAGGGGTCATGTCTCTCAGAGGAAGATTGTGGGACTGGTGCCACCTCCTATAAGTGTTCCACACTCACACAAAGTTTCAGACCCCCTCACCCAGCAGGCCTCCCCCACTCTGCTCTATGGAACTGCACTCAGAGCCTCATAATTAGGCTTTGCCTTTGCAGCCTTGGTTGATGCTCCTGAATGGCAGGGAAGGGGCTCTGCACTTAGTCCCTGTACTTCATGCACCTAATGGCCCGTGCACAGTAGATCCTCTCCACATATCTGCCATGACGAGACTGCAGGAATAGGGGTGTAGTCAGAGATGTAGACTACCATGACGAAACTGCAGGAATAGGGGTGTAGTCAGTAGATAGTCCCAAAGCGTGACTTTGCCATACGCCAAGAGAGCCAGGGGAGCAGTCATTTGAGGCACAGCAAGCCAGAGATGCAACATGCAGACACTTGACCAGAAGCATCCATCATGATCTGCAGAGATGCACCCTGAGTTTCATAAGTCTTTGTCACCTTATTCCCACGGCTGGGGCACCTGGTGGCTGCATTCATGTGATGTGCCCTGGAGAACCTTCCCTGCTCCTCATCCAGCACCCCTCCATTGGTCTTTTGTCTGATTCCATTCTGTATGACAGAAAGCTCAGCTTCAGGAAGTTCTTCACATATTGCAATATGACAAATGATCCAGGTCCCTGCAATACTGCAGGTAGCGTGGTTGGGCCCTCAGGCCTCCTGCAGAAATAGGTTTTGCAGGATAGCCTCCATGGTGACGGGTGCCTGCAGCCTCTATTCTCTACCCCTGCCACCCCCACTTCGCACTCCATAGTCCCAGCCTCAGCCCCACCATTGTGCTCATCCCACTCTGCAAAGAACCTGGGTTCCCCGAGGCTGCCAGCTTCCAAGGCAAGGCCTGGAGCACACTCACAGTTACCTGGAGGCCTCCCAGGGCAAGAGGCCCACGAAATGCTTATGGGACATTTGGGTGATCAAATAGCAAACACGGATTGGGTAAGCAAGGAAGATCTCACCCACAGCAGAAACCTGATGCCATTGCTGGTGCGAATAGTGGCTCTAACCCCAGCTAGAGACTTTTTACACTGCAGGTGGCATAGTTTCTTGGGCTATGACCTTATTAGGCAGCATGCAAAGTGGCCACAAGGTCCCAACACCATAAAGTCTCAGAAGCCCCCTCAGGGAATGGTCTAATGAGAGCCAAGCTTGGTCCCAGTGCCTTCCCCTGGGGTCATCAAATCAGTGCCATCTCTCAGCTGTCCAGGTTTCACGGATTGGGTTGAAGGTGATCTGTTCCTAGGTTTTCCTAGTCCCAAGCATGAGGTTGCACCTCTGAGGTGCTCTAGGAAGACCTTGACTGTGCTGCTTCACTCACATCATGTTCTTTGAACTTCCAGGCCAGGGGATGAGGGTTGGGGTGGCCTGGGACCCATTCCTTGACCTTGAAGATGGGGCATTACAACATGCTGTGAGCCAGCAGTAAGAGCCAACTGATGGGGTCAAAAGAAGACACAGATATGCACCCTCACTCCCGAGGTGGGTGATGAAGTAATGCAGGACTACCCCTGTCCCCAGCTTCCCAGGTCCCTCCCCTCCTGAGGCACCTTCAAGCCTAAGCCAACCATCCTCTTCACAATGCTGTGGGACCCACAGCAGGCCCAGTTTTCAGGCTGCCCTTGTGTGGGCAGGCCAGGCTTCCACAGCCCTACGAAGCACGAAGCTCTCAGAACTGCCACAAGGCCAAGTCTCTTGGGGACAAACCCTGAGATTTCCAGACACAACATCTGCAGGTTTTAACTATGTGGTGTGGTCCCTCCTCCAGAATGAGGAGGGAATATATTAAAGAAAGACAGTTGTCCATCTCACACACAGTATCTTTGTTGGTTTGCAGATCTTTGAATTGTATCCCAGAGAGAAAGTGAGCTGTAGAGACTAATGGATAGAAATCCTTTCATGATTTCAGACCCTTCCCACAGTCATGCTGTGAATTGTGGTAATTCAGGAGTAGGGATGCCTGGTCTTTGCGGAACTCTGAGGGAATCATGAAGATGGGCGACTTTAGGAGCCAGCCCAGATCCATGGGCTGGGTAGTCCTCTCCACAGAGTCACTGGGGGCTGCTCATGGGAGCCACGCCCCACCTACACTTACTTATAGTGGAATTCCTAGAGCCACATGAGCTCCACCATCCTTTGTGCGTGCCCCAACCATCTGCACATCATGCACTGTTTTAAAGACAGTGATAAACGTAAAAGGGAGTTCCCAATCACCTGTTCACATCATGGATGGACTCTTCCACTGGGGCCTGGTGAGATATCACGCAGGCATATGGATCCCATTCACAGCCTCTCCCTAGCTCCACAGGGCTTTCACCAGTTCCCTTTGCCCAGGCAGTGAGATCACATGATTAATTCTGCCAAGAGTGGCTCAGCTGGGCTGGCAGCCACCACGTCAGCTGACCTCAGGGTCTAGGCAGGTTAGGTAAGGCTGAAGGCTGGGCCCCCTCCCCGAAAGTTCCCCTAAAATCACCTGGGTATTCTAGGAGGGTACAATGATGAGAGAGCAAGTCATTTAGTTGTGAGCTGGGTCTGCAACTTGGGTTCTTCACTTCTCCAGACCCCTCAAGTCCTGCTCCATCACAAGGCTGCCTTCGTTCCCTTCCAAGCACATGTCCACAGGTAATGACTCTGTCCAATGTTATCTTGTTCAAGATCAATGCTTCCCACTGGAAGAGATATTTACCTTGGTGACTCATTCTTCAATGAACCCAGAGCCTGGAACAGCATTTGCCTAAGGATGGGAGACACTGCAGATGCTTTACTGAAAAACGAGTCAGAGAAATGGAGGAAGGAAGAAGGTGGAAGAGGGAAGAGAGGAGGATTGATGGCTTCCAGAATGTTCTACCAGTAAATGCAAGAGAGGCCAGCCCAAATGAACACAATCAGAATGCCAAAGGGATAATGTTTCAGGGGATGCAAGACAGTCAGCACAGACTCCAAAGAGCCCTGGTCACACAATCCAAACATCCCAAATGCCCTCATGCTCCAAACCCCAAAAGCTGTCAGCCAGGCACTTCCTGTCATGGATTCAGCCAACAGAATTTGAGTTGAAAAGAACAAAGATTTCCAGAAGCTGCTGTGTCTGCTGCTCAATCTGAGCTGAAATGCTGCAGGTAATAAATACTAAATAAATGAATTCTAACAAATAATAATAAAAATTAATAAACTGGATGTAAAAAAATGCACTTCAACAAAAAGGGAGAGGAAGAAAGAAAGAAACAGAGAAATTGCGTTTCAGGGATGTGCTGCAAGCACTTTTTAAAAGACCATCAAAAATAATAGATGAGAACACTCCCACAAGCCAGGTAATGTACCAGAGAGGGAGAAATGCAACCAACATAATGTAGGAAATCTCATGCTCTGACCACAACTTCCCGAGAGAGAAGGATCAACAGAGGGGTTCAGTCTGCGGGCAGCTTGGCCCAATTAATTTTTCCCTTCCACCTCCCTGTCTTTAAGAAGCACTTGCTAATGAAGGATTCTCTGCTAGACACAGAGTCATCACACGCTCAACTGAGATACAGCTTCTGTCCTGGAAATCACATTGTCCATCTCCTACTGTTGGACACAGTGCAACTCCCTACCTCTTTCTGAGCTCCCCTGGGTCCCTTCCAAACTGGGGATAGGCTGCCCCACTGTCCTTGAGCCTCCCTGTGAGCTAAAATGACTGTGCTGAAGTTCATTATGTGTGTGCAAGAACTTCCTCCCTGGCATCTATTGATCATTATTTATTCATAGGCTGGCCAGGGTGTGAGGATAGAATCTCATAACTTTTCAGTAATGTACTCTCAGCAAAGGCGGGGCTAACAGCCCAGTTGCATAAAGACAAAGAATCATGAGAAATGGGCAAGAATGGGCCCATTATTTATAAAGTTAAGGTGCCAAACTGCTGAGATGACGCCTCCAGCTTTGTCTCTTCGTTCCCTTCAGGAACACTCTTCCCTGTGGCATCGTGAGGTCCTTCTTGAAGGCCACAGGGAAGCTCATCTCAGGAAGACTTCACTGCCCCTACCTCTAACAAGACTCCATTGAGTCAAACTCAGGAGTCTCTGGAGGCTCTACCCAAAGCCAAACAACCCCCTTCCATTGCCTGTTGTTATGGGCTTAATTGTGTCCCCCCCCCCAAATATGCTGAAATTCTAACCCCCAGGACTTGTGAATGTGATCTTATTTGGAAACAGAGTCTTTATAGATATAATCAAGTTAAGGTCAGTAAGAGGCTAAATGTCAGTTAAGTCGCCCAGTCTATGATACTTTGTAACAGTACTTTGTAATAGCAGCTACAGCGAACTCATACATTGACCTCACATCTGTGAGATCTCCAGCCATGATGATTCTTGGACAGGACAAACAGGAAAGGCCTTTAGGAATAGACTATGGCTGGGCATCTTGGGGAACTCAGGGGTAGAAATGCACAGATGCATGGTCCAACTCCCTGCCCCCACTCTTTATGGCCCTGGCCCCCACCCTGTCCACATCACAGACAACATGTGGCCCTATGATGCAGGGGGTCTGGGGCCAGGCAGCTTCCCAGTCCCATGTCCGCTAAGATCCCTTAAACTGGAAACTTGATTCCTTCCTTTGCACTTGGATGTGGTCACTGCTGGTCTAAGATTTCTCAAAACGCAATCCCTTTCTTGAGGCCTCACCTAGATAGGATACACAGTTGAGAGATGTGCCTCTCACATTCAAGGGGAGGTTCCTCGCTAGTAACCCACTGCTGTTCACCCATTTAACCAACGCTGCTATGATGATACTGCTTTCCACTGCAGGAGCCACTCCTCTTCCAGCAGCAGGCATCTGCAGACTCTGTAAGGCCCGGCTAACAGCAGCCTAGGGCCTTCCCAGCACTCTCCAATATCTTCAAATCCACTCAGTTATAAAAATAAGTACCTGCCAACTATGCTTCCTAAGGAATGTCCAGTATCAAGTTGACGACTGATCAGATACTGCAGTTTCAAACTGGAAAGCGAAGCATGGGGCTTATTCTGCTATGGCATGGGGCCCTCAAACTGGGAATATGACCAGAGAAAGCTCTGTAATGTGGCACAGAGCTCCCCATGCCTCGGGCGCCTGACCTCTACTGGAATGATGGCCTCAGAGCTGTGGCTTCAAGCAGACAAAGGTCAGTGGGCTTCTGGAACCCTCCAATCCACTCTGCTCTTATTCATGTAACTAAAAATGGCTCCACTACCCCTGACCAACACCCAGCATACACACACACACACACACACACACACACACACACACACACACACACACACACACACACACGCACACGGGTAGGAAAAGCCCTTCTTCTCTTGGAACAGGCCCCAGGAGCCTGAAATACTTCTTCCATCATGGTTAGCATACTGTGGCCAACTTGGGAAATGGTGTGCAACACTGGGAAAACTATGGCTTGTTTGGGGAAAAAAAACAGACTAAGTTGTTACTAAGACGAGTTCCTAAATTGAAACCAATCCAAGTTGCCGTGAGTGGAGGATAGGTAAGTCGATTTTGAGAGAGAGGCTCCTAGGAAAATTAACCGCATTGTGTGTTAATGAGTGGGGAAAAGTCAGACGTAAAATCGTCCTTCAGTACAGACTTCAACTTTATAAATATTCAGAGAAAAAAAGACTGCAAGGGAATAGCAAGAACATAGTCAAAGGTAGCTGTGCCTGTCTAGCCAGAAAACTGACAATTTCCTGGATGGCAGGCTCTCTTGAAGTGTTTATTTCCTAAAAATGTAATAGACACTTATTGACTTTAGGGCAGAAATAAATTTCACAGTGGTGGCTCTTGGATAAAGAAGCAAGAACTCCGCGATGAGCAGGGATCCTAAAACCCCTGGAAGAGGCTGTCAGTCCTTCTTGGGTACCATCTGCCTCTGGGAAGTTCACTTGTCCATGACCACTCCATCTTTCCTGCTTCAATTCCTGAGCATCCACCATGTGGGAAGTCCTTCCAGAGAAACCCCATCTTGGAGCCAGGGGTAGGCCAGGAATCTTCTATAGCCCAAGGTGGAGCAGAAATTATCTAACGAGACAATGACCCATTCTCTCTCAAAGTCCCTCACTACTCAGGCCACTCAGAGTGGTCAGAAAAAGGCAGGACTTAGAAAAAGCAAAAGGTGAAAGGTTTTGCTTTGGGTTTTGATTATTTTTTAATTAATTAAGCCACTCTTCTCTTTCAAGGCCTCACCAGCTCAGTCCTGTCTACTAAAGACACTTCTATACCCCACCTCACTCAAATGCTCCCTCACCCACTTGTGTTTCACATTTGACACTGAGTATCTCATAGAAATCAGGGTCTGCAGACATAGTCCTTATGACTTCCAGGGATGGGTGAGTCAGCTCTAATCAGAATCCTGGACAGACCTATGCTAAGCTGTCTTCTGTCTCAAAGGCTAATGGGATAAGCCTTTGCCCACAGGCCTGGATTAGGAACCACTGTGTGGGGACACAACTTCCTCCACAGGTGTCCCCAGTGCCTGGTCTGGATCCACCCCTGAGCCCCCGTAGACACATGGTGATTGCATCATACAATCACCAGATTAGTAAAGACGATGCAGGACTTGGGTTACTGTTGACCCTGAACATGGAACAGAAGTGACACCTGGACAGAAGTAAGCTAATGCAAACTCTTACACACATCAGGCCAAGCACTGGCCATCATGGGCAAGGGCCTCTTGCTTGAGTCTAACTTCCAGAAGCATTAAATAATCACAGGCCACTCATCCCTCTGAGATTGTGCCTTGTTCTGTATGTGCTACAGCCCACAGGCAAGAAGCCAGGCAGTGGACTACATTCTGGTTGGAAACCATAATCACCACTCCTGGAAGAATTCCAGTTGCCAACCCTGCAGCAAAGAGGGCAGTAGTGAGAATGCTTTTTAATATTGTGTTTTTACATATAAAAGTAAGCATGATTTCTGTATAAAAAGAAGAAAATCAGAGAAAATAAATCACCCAGATAATTCCATCATCCTAGTACCACTGTGAGCATTGCAACATATACTCATTGCAGGATTTCAACTTTTCATATGTCTAAATATAAATTTTCACATTCATATAAATATGAATAACTACAGTAACACTGGGATCATCCTACATACTGCTCAAATCAACTCTTTTTTAGTTCTCAAAATATCACTAATTTTCCCTGGTTCTGGCACGTTCCCCAGGGCTGAGGGGAATTTTTTTCTCTGGATAAATTGTGAAATCTACTCATTCTGCAACTGAGGATGCACCTTGTCCGCAACAGTTCTCCACTTCAATTTCCTGACAGTAGTGTGCCTTGAGGCCTCGGTCTCTTTCTCTCTGATTGTGTCCCAGGACAAATTTGTGGAGGTGAAGTTTTCAGGTCAAAGGGCTTGGTCCAGGGGCTCAAGAGTCCTCCAGACGGTGAAGCTGTACAGAGCTCCTGCTGCTGACTTTCAAAATGGCTCACAGGGAGGGTGCCCTGGTGTCACATGGCAGGACAGGCACTCTGATCCAACTCCTCCCAAGGGTTGACCTTATGCTGACTCATCAGGTTCACAAGGCTGAGTCATCTCCCAATCACTGCCTCCTTTTGCCCCCCAGTATGCAGAGCCAGGCATCCACCCCAGGGAGAAAGGTCCCCCAGAAGGGCTGTGAATCCAGAACCCATGAAGGGCTTTGGGATCCCCTGGGTCTGTGCTCATGAGCACTTACACCCCAGGACTAGCACCAACTATCCCAACTGTGGGTAAGGACCTGGGATGGCTGTGAACCCCTAAGTCCTCTAAAGGAATTTTAATCATTTTCAATGTGTATTCCAGAGAGAGAAAGAAAGTCCCTAATTCCAGAATCAATCAGGCTTAAGTTCAGGTTCAAATGTGGGAGGTCAAATGTGGGAGGTCTTCCTGGTACTAGCCTTGGGCCTTGGACAAGTTACTTACCCTCTCAAAACCTCAAATATCTCACATGTAAAATGCTTGCTTTCATCCTAGTAGGGTTGTTAGCATTAAAGAAGATGGTGGATACTTTTTTTTCTTTTTCTGAGTTGGAGTCTCACTCTGTCGCCCAGACTGGAGTGCAGTGGCTGCTTCCGGCCCCAGCAGCCTCGACCTGCTGGTCTCTGGCAATCCTTCCACCTCAGTCTTCCGAGTAGCCGGAATTACAGGCGCGCATTACCACGCCCAGCTGATTTTTTGATTTATTGTAGAGATGAGGTCTCGCTGCCCAGGCAGTTCTCAAACCCGTGGGCTCAGGCAATCCACTCACCTCAGCCTCCCAAAGGGGCGGGATTACAGGTTGAGCCACCGAGCCTGGCTTGATGGTAGATATTAATGCACTAAGACACGGAAGGTAGGCCCCATCGCTATTACTATTACCACCACCATCACCACCAACACCATTGTCATCGTCACAATCATCACCAGCACTATCATCATCACTACTATCATCACCATCACTACCATTATCATCATTGCCGCCACCATATCCTCCTCCTCCTCTTCTTCATCAATGGTACCACCAGCACCACCATCATCATCATAATCATGACCATTATCATCTCCATCATTATAATCACCATCACTACCATCACTACCATTATCATTACCACCATCATGACCAACATCATCATCACCACAATCATCACTTTCATCACCATCACTATTGTTATCACCACAGCCACCATCACCGTATCTTCCTCTTCTCTTTCTCATTATCATCACCATCATCATTGCCGCCACCACCAACACCACCACCAGAATCTTCTCATCATCATCATCAATACCATCATTGTCAGTATCGTCATCCCCACCAATGTCTTCTCAATGCCATCAACCCATGTATCCTCTTCACCCTCATCACAGTCACATTATAATATCCTCCTATCATCATTACTGTCTTAATATCTATCTCCTCATCCCCAGATCCTAAGATGAAAATGCTCTCTCAACCAAGCCCAGATAATTCCTCAATTACAAATCCTACTGCTTTCTGTTTATACCCTTCAATGAGCTCTCAGCCTTTCTCAGGCCCCTGAATCCTCTCCAAGGTCCTGCTCCTCGGAGAACATTACAAATATGGAAGGAGCAGCTATCTATGAACTGCAGTTATACCAGAAGAGTGCCACAAGCTACTGGGAGTTCATGTGCCTCCCAGATGTGCTTACATTTTATGGGAGAAATTTAGATAACAAAGCAAGAGGACCTGGTCCAAGACCAGCCAATGAATGGAGAGATCAGAACCAGAACCCAACATCACAGATTATCATGCTGGAGCATTCCCTGTAGCACCACAGTGGCCTGGGAAAATCAAGTGGGTGCCAGGCCCAGGCCCTCACACAAGGGGTCACTGGGCTGCAGCCATCACCCTGCTGTCTCCATCACTGCAGCTGCAGACCCACAGCAAGTCTGGAACACCATGAAAAATATGGAATCTGCAGCAATAAAACAGGGAACTTATCTGAGTGGCAACATACCCCTGTGTCACAAATGACTACAGAGGCACTAAAGGTCCTCAGACACACATAAAGAATCAGAATGTTATTTTCCTAAAACAGAGGAATGTGGTACCTGACATTTAAGCACTTGGTTAAAGGCTGCCTTTTCTGTAGCCAACAGGGGCCAAGCAGCCGCCTGCAATGATCAGCTTTGTGGCCCCAGCGAGTCACTGCCCCTTTCTGAGCTGCAATTTCTTAATTTATAAAATGGGAAGAATATATCCCCTGGCAGCTTGCATGCTTGTTGCAAGGAGTAAATGACACCATGCACAGTCCAGTCCTGTCCACACGCAGTTAAATTATCAAAACTAAACTGACAGATGTCATAGGAGCCCACAAAATGCTCAGAATAATTAGGACAAACCATGAAAAACATGCATTGTGGTCAGCAGGGATCTGACCACTTTCCCCTATTAAATCCCCACAGCACTGGGAGGGAAGTGCTACATGGAGCCCATTTCACAAAGCAGTAAACAGCAGCACAGAGGGCTTGAGGAACTTGCCCAAGGTCACACAGCTTCCAAGAGGCAGAGCTCAGAGTTTAAACTTGGGACACCAGACCCCAGACTCCTCGTAAATAAAGCTGTGCCTTTGCCTTCCTCAGACTCTGGGAATGAGAGAAACGCACTTGTCACCCATGAGTCATACTGCGGGATCCCAAATGCACCATCATTTGTGGATGCTCTGTGATGTGAAGTCCACTGCATCAGCACCCACATGGCACTTCTTTGCAGGGAGAACCCCTGAGCCACTTCTTAAGCTTCAGCTCCCAGTCACTCTTCAGGGTCTTTCTACAATGCCCCTGCCTCTACTTGCAGCAATGTTAGTTTCCAGCACTGTGGACAACACCCTTTCATGTCTAATCTTGGCTGTTACTCTGCTTCCCCCATCCCTAGGACAGGGGCTATGAGTGCATCTCTGCTGTGTTTCCCCAGGTCACAGCACAGGTACTTTTGCCTGGTACAGGATCAGCACCCAGATGAGAGCAGAAGACAAGGGATCTCTGTCCCGAAAGTCATCTGTCCTGGGCAGGAGACTTCACACCCAAATCTTCCATTAGTCCTGGGAAGCAATCTCCATGGCGACAGTTTCAGAGCACCCCTTCAATGGAGGAGCAAGAGAGGCCAGGGCCAGGGGCACTGCTGGATTAGGAGCACCCATGAGGCCACCCGAGGCTAGCCACGCTGGACCAGCAATGGGCACTTGTGGAACTTATGACAGAACACTCCTTTGGGAATTTCTCGTGTGAAGGTGGATTCTCCTATCTGCCCCATGAGTCCCATTCAGCCTGGGTGAACTGTGGGCTTTTGTGGCCCTCAGAAGCCAAAAGACAGAAGGAGTCCTAGTGGGAATAAACAAGATTTCTCAAAAAAATATCCGCTGTCACAATGCATTCACCTACAAAGCACCAAAGCATTTCAAGATCTGCTACCTTGGTGTTAGGTCTGAGCTCCCTGCTGAGCCCATCACTGAAAGCCTGGGAAGCTCCATAGCCAGCACTATCGTATAAAGCATGTGCCAGAAGCAGCAGCAACTGGGAGGACTGTGGACAATGGTTTCGGGACCCTGTGACCTCAGGGAGCTGGGGAAGCACAGGAATTGGGAGTTGGAGCCCTCTGTCTTCCTAGTCCCTCGAGCCTCTGCTTGCTGCTGGTCAGACAAGGTGTCCTGGCCAGAGAGAGGATCACAGACAAGAGTAGAACCTGTGTTATCATAAAAGCTTTAAAAAATTTTCACTCCCAGAATTTAAAATCTCCAGGAAAAGGAGGAGGCTACCACACTTCTGTGCTCTGTATGCTGCTTGTGGAAGAGGTATGTGCCCTTCTCCCTGGCTCAGGGCTGGGTCACCGCCCTGCAGGGGCCCATGACTCTCAAGAAGGGCCTGGCAGGTCCAGAAGTTGCTCTGGGTGCCTCTGAACAAGCTCCACAGAGGCCTGCCCACCTGTAGCCTCTGCCATCCCCACCCCTCACTGGCCCTGTAGTAGCTCTTCCTGGGAAGGGGTGGAAGAGCCAGCACTGACTTAACCTTCTGCTGGTAGGTACAGACCCCAGGTCAGCACTGTGCCCTGGGGCAATCATCCCTGGCCTGCTGTCCAGTGAGGTTTGTGCCACAGCTGCACTGTGTGGCCACCTCTAACAGGTAGGAATCTCATAAGTCAATGACTCACCGCTGAGTGGGTAGGCCCTGGCAATGTTGCATGAGCATAGCAGCCTCCAGGCGCTTAGGCCCTTCTGCTTGAGACTGAGGACAGGCAGTGAGCACTGGGGACAGAGGTGGAAGGAAAGGGCCCAAAATGGTGCCCACAGGCATCCAACTGCCAGGAGCCACCCTAGCTTAGCTCTAAGCACTCAAGGTGCAGGTCCCAGGTGTACAGAGCCTGCCCTGAGCTCCAGGGTCCTGGGTCAGGGCTATGTGGCTTCCTCAAGTCACTTCTTCATCCTTTCACCACATGCCTTCACTTATCTGACTTCTACTCTGTTATTTGGGGATACCACATAGTAAGTAACATAGTGGAGATGCCGGCTGTGATGGCGCAATATGAGAGGGGCCACACTCAGTGCATCTGTCCACTTTTGTTTGATGTTCAGTGGAATCTTAAGCTCATGCAGAAAAAGAGAGATGCAACAGGGCCACCCCAACACAGGAAAAATCAGGAGACAGAGGGAGAGCTGCAAATCCTTGCTGTAGGTCAGAAAGAAATGGAGGCAGGAAGGCCCTGGCTGGGCTGGGAGCACTCAATCTGCATTCTGGGCCATGACAGCTCCTCGTAACCAGAAGTTCTCAGCTGGAGGATGGCAGGGACTGTGGTAGCATCTGGAGACATTTGTAGCCATCTCAACCGGTAGTAGAGGACAGAGCTCCTGTATGATGCTCAACTCACTAAGAAACAAAAGATGCTCTCACACTGAAGAATGATCTGGTCCCTAATGTCAGCAGTACCAAGATTAAACAAACCTTCTCTGATGGAAGGAGGAATAGCCAAAGAGTCTTTCTGTAGCTGGGCTGGTAGAACAAGGAGGCTCCCAAAACCTCCATGATAGCTGCAACCCAGAATTCTCCAGGAGACAGGGCCTGTTAAATCAACAGTGGCCCCTCATGTACACACGCTGCACCCAGCATGCATGGGGTCCAGAGCTGCCACATCAAGCTGACTCCACTCCCTGGGCTTTTGAGGGACATAAGCTCTGCCCATGCTGTCAAGCTCTTGGGATGCCACATTGAGTCTGATCAGTGTCTGCTGAGGAATCCCAAGTGTGCTTGCCCACGGCAGATGTATGACTGGTCCATGATGCCCAATTAGCCCATGGTGCCCCCAATGGACCATGGAATGCAATGGGAAATATATTTTCACTTTTTATCCCTGGTTCCTAGCACATGGCTCCACAAACCTTGGGAAATTCTGGAGTGATAACTATCTTCTAGCTACTGACAAGTCAACTAGTAACCAGGGCCCTAGATAGCTTCAGGATGGGAACTAGTCACTAGAAAAACTAAGGTGGGGTTTAGAGGGTTGAGATTTTCAGGCCCACTCCCCAACCACCCAGAAGGGCAATTGAATTAATCACAATTGATTTAATCAATAAGGCCTGTGTAAGGAAGCCTCCATAAAACTCCTAAACGATGCTGGGTTAAGAAAGCTTTTGGACTGGAAACACAGCATGGTGCTGGCAGGATGGCATGCCCAGAGAAGGCATGGAGGCTTAGCATCCCCATCTATGCATCTCTTCCACTTGGCTGATCTGAGTCCTATATTTATAATAAACAGGTAATAGTAAGTTAAGAGTTTTCCTGAGTTCTGTGAGCCATTCTAGCAAGCGATGAAACCCAAGGAGGGTGTGGGGGGAAACCCCGATCTATAGCCAGTTGGTACAGGTGACAACCTCGGACTTGGTATTGGTATCTAAAGTGGGGGTAGTCTTGTGGGACTGAGTCCCTAATCCTGGGTAGTGTTAGAATTCAATTAAATTGTAGTAGATTCAGTTGGCGTCTAGAGAATCAGAGAACTGATGAGTGTGGCAAACCTTCATCATGATGTCCTTCCCTGAGGTCATCCCACGGGGCTGCCTGAGGACACAGGCACTGCCAGAGCCCCGGAATGGTCAGTCTCCTGGGAGATGACACCAGGAGGAGAGACTTTTTCCTGCATGATCTCCCTCAACTCTACACCATTCACTGTCACACTGCTGGTTAATTTATGTTAACTTGACTGGGCCACAGAGCCCACATGCTTGGTTAAATATGATTCTGGATGTTTCTGTGAAGGAGTTTTTTTGAATAAGATTGACATTTAAGTTGGCAGACTTCGTGAATAAAGCAAAAGATCTTCTATAATGTGGATGGGCCTCATCCAATCAGTTGAAGGCCTTAATAGACAAAGATGGACCTTCCCAATCAAGAAGGAATTTTGCCAGCAGAGATTATAAACTCCAACTGCAACTCTCCCTAGGTCTTCAGCCTGCTGCCTGCCTTGCAGATTTCATACCTACAGTCCCCAAAATCCCATGAGCCAATTTCTTATAAAGTAAATCAATATTTATCTATCTCTATGTCTCTCTCTACCTCTCTCATTCTGTCTGTCTATCTATCTATCTATCTATCTATCTATCCCACACCCTGTTAATTCTTCTATCTGGAAATCCCTGACAGAAACATTCTTCACCCCATGGAAGACCAAGGACTCCTTTGTCCATGCCACCAGCATCCTGATCAAGTGTCACACCATCAGACTTGTGCATCTGGCCAAACTGGCCATCTGTTCTCCGCCCTTGGGTTCCTGCCTCTGGGACACTCTCCAGCCCCACCAGAGTCTCCACTCATAGAAAGCAGCAGCTCAGCCTGCATCAAAAGCCTGTTTCTGGAACTGATCAGTTGAAAAGTGTCTGTAAAAGCTTTCTGGAGGGACAGATGAGAATAAAGAAGTGTGATGACACAAGACTCAGTGATCAGAATTGGAAGCCAAGACAAGGAATCAACCACATGTGGTGAGTTTCCCTCAAAAGAACCAGTTGGAGGAGAAGGGAAGGCCAAGACACTCCATATACTCCAGGGAAATCAAGGTCCAGGTGACAGAGGCAATGATGGCATGCCAGAGAGGAGTGGCAGGTGGTTCCAGAGAAACCCTGGTTGAGATGCAGGGGAAGGCGCTGACAGTGTCCGCCTCTCTAGATGGGACCATAACTGGTGGATTACAAGGAAAATAAAGTTACTTGAACATGGTGTTTTGGTGTTGACATTTAAAAAATACTCTAAAATAAAATGCTAGGATCTTGGCCAGGCACGGTGGCTCAAGCCTTTAATCCCAGCACTTTGGGAGGCCGAGGTAAGGTGATTGCCCGAGCAGTCTGGGCAACTTGGCAAGACCTCACCTCTACAATAAATCAAAAAATTAGCCGAGCATGGTAATGTGCACCTGTAGTTCTGGCTACTTGGAAAGTTAAGGCAGAAGGATTGCCTGAGCCCAGTAGGTTGACGCTGGGGTGGCCATGAGTGTGCCACTGTGCTCCAGCCTGGGTAACAGAGTGAGACTCCAACTCAAAAAAATAAAATAAAATGCTAGGATCTCAGCTTTACTTGTCATATTTTATTAAAAATATATTGCAAAGAACAGCAGTGGAAACGCTGCCCTAGTCACTAAGGAGAGGGGCCAGCTTGAGTTCCCTCCCACCATCAATCCCCATAACAGAGGACTTCAGAATATACAAGCCACACCAGGCAGGGCACATGAAGCTCACTGCATGTTCTCACTAAGTCACTGGGTATGGGTATCACGGCTTTTGACCTTTGGAGGTAACCTGCCTACGGTTATTAAAATAACAATAATGGCAAGCACGGGGGATTTCTAGGGCAGGGACACTCCTCTCTGCATGATGCTACCATGGTGGACACATGTCATGGTACATTAATTCATATTCATAGAATGAACCACACCAAAAGTAAACCCTGATATAAACTAAGGGCTCTAGTTAAGGACAGTGTACCAGTAATGCAGCCCCCACTCCCGCAAGCTGTTAGTAACATGCATACTGTGAGGATGGGATGAGGCGGGAGAGAGCTTAGATGGGCACTCTCTGTATTCTCTGCTCTTCTTTTCTGTAACCCTAAAACTGCCCTAAAAAACACAGTCTGCAATTTTCAAAAATAATAATACAGCAACCATACCATCCTTGCCCTTTAACACAATGTTGAGAATGTGCCTTATTAAGGAGAGTTAATCAGTGACAGCTGATCCAGGAAATCTGCAGTCCCTTATTTCTGATAGCATCCCGGAACCAGAGCCAGTTGGGCTGGTCACATGTGCACAGCAAAGTCACCAGAAGCCAGTGAATGCTAGGTCCTGGAAAGTGGCATCTCTTCTCCACCTCTTCTTGCCTTTTCCGAAATGACTTTATCTGGATAATTTTCAACAAAATAACTTTTTTATTAATAAGATGAAAAAAATTACTGGCACAATTACCATAATTTCTACAGATTAGCTGAGCTTTGAAATTCCTCATGTTCTCTCCTTGTTAAATCTGTTAAATGCAGGCACTGCTTTCAAGATACATTTCAAAAGCTTTGGAACACTCTTTCTCAACACAAAAGTTAAGATTTAAACAGTAATACCACTAATTCCCCTGAAATGGAGCTCAAATAGAGCAGAATGAGAGATAATGAATGTCCTGTTACAAACCACACCGAAAGTTGCATTATCATACTTAACGATTTTATGCATAATCTCGTCACTTAATAAGGCTACAAGATATCATGTACGAGAAGTTTTAATTTATTCAGCTTGTAACTCAACTGCAGTTGGAGACAATCTCAGTTCTTAAAGGATTAGAGCACAATGATGTTAGCGTGGCCCTGCACAGACACTAATTAAACAGCTCACGGGAACCTCCAAGGCTGGTGGGCACCGGTCCTCAGAGGTACTCCGACCCCTGCAGCATGGGTGCCTGGCACGCTCGTCTGACAGACAGGTTGCCCGCTGCCCTGCTGTATCATGGGCACATCTGAGGAAATGTGACTTCTCCATTATTGTGGCCTGACCTCGGAACATCTCCACAGTCTCTCAGTTGGACCCCACTGGATTCAGTTCCACCCAGACAGCAGATTCAGGCTCCCCTGCTCATCAAGTATCTCATAGCTACTGCCAGTACGTGTTGATCTACCTAACACACATGTCTATTTCCCAGGCCTTTTCCATACGACAAGGACAGACACTCTGCTGTCAGCTACATTCACTCCTGGTAAACTTCAGCTAGAGCCACGGACATGATCATACCCACTCTGGAGGCGAGAGGAAGAGGGGAACCTGTGGTACGTGGGGCAAACATATTGGGAACAGGCACCCCATGGGGTTGGAGTTGGTCAGCAGTGGCTGTGGTGCCTCCTCCCCATCCTCCATGAATGCATGTCCCCAGAGCAGGTAGAAAGGGAACTACTCTGCCACTTGCAGACCCCAATAGAGGCACACAGGCTGCAGATGTGGAAATGGGAGCAAAGTTGGCTCATGCTCATGGCCCCAATTCCAAAGCAAAACTCAGGGCTCACCACCAGGTCTCGGAGCTCAAGGAATCAGTCATTTCCAGACTCGTTCTGTGTGAAGCTTTGCTCGCTCAGTGCAGACAGGGTTCAGTGGATCTACAGAGCCACTCAGGGTTATGAGTGTTACTGCGCAGCCTAGGGTATGCGCAGGGGGCAGTGGAGTCCCAAGGGCTGCTCTGAGTAGACAAGAATGTGCCCAGGAGTTAAAGTCAGCTCCACCCGCAAACTCTCTCCCATGCCTTAGCGACGAACTCAAGCATCCTGGCATGGTAGCCACAACTACACACAAGACACCCATCTGTCCATCCATCCATCTCTCCTGCCCATCCATCCACCTGTCCATATTGCTCTCTGTCCAACACTTAAAAATACGGCTGGAGCACTTGAGAGACAACAGAGAGATGTGGAGACTACCAAGACACAGCCTAGCCTCTGAAGAAAACTCTCTGGATGCCCACAAATGGGGGCTGCACAGCTGTCTGAAGGCAGGGTGGAGAGACAGGCTGAGGACAAGAAAGTCCACATGGGATCAGTCACACCAGAGTCACCCTGAGGACTGTTTGGTAAGAGATGCATGTCCCAGGTATAGACATTGTTTTTTGTTTTCTGATGAACACATCCTTGAGGGTGGAAGGGTCTAGACCTTCCCATCACAGCCCCTGTTCCAACCCACAGCAAGGCAGCCTTCAATTTAGAGACAGAGTCCTGCATATCCCCACCATAGGCAGAGCCATCAGAGGGCATCTGTGCATACGCATGTGTGAACACACATGTGAGTATACCTGTTTGTGTGGTAAGCACTGGGAACACACTAAGGAGTTTCTCTGCATGTGTGAGCCCCATTTCATCCCACTGTGCTCCCTTCCCTCTCATCACCAACCCTGAATGGCTCAAACATTAGCAACCTGCAGGAACTTGCTGAACAATTTGCAGCCCTGAGCCAGGCCAGGCCTGGATGGCACTGCAAGGCCCAGAGAGTTCTGCTGGTCAAGAGTAGCTGTCTGTCTCACTTGTGCTGTTCCTGTTCATCCCCATAGCAAGAAAGCAAACACATGCATCGCTCCACGGACAGAGAAAGCACAGCAGGGTGGGTCTGCAGGACCAGGGCATTGTGGCAAGAGGCTTTAGTTTTCTGGCATTTATCATAATTAGCTTCCTAAGAAACTATAATTATTTAAATTTTAAAAAGAACTGAAGTAGATGGGGAAAATAATTACCAAAATACTAGCTGTCCCTGACTGAGTTCTACCCACAATGCGCTATGAGTCCCCCTCACACTCACTTCAGGGCTACCCACCATCATACTAAGTGCAGTAAGTCACAGTAAGTGCAGTAAGTACAGTAAGACTAGGAAGAGAAATACCCTTCGGGGAGCTCTCACTATCCCATTTTACAGAAAGAGAAGTGGAAGCCCAGGACAGGTTAAGTCCATACCCAGGGATGGCTGGTCTTTCTTGAGGGTTCCCCTGTGTTGCTCCTAGTTCCCAGAGCTCACTGTACCAGGGACAGCACAGTGGCAAGGTGCCCATCAGGGTAAGAAAAAAGGCACAATTTGAAGCAACTAGTACCAAAAGGGTCACCTAGGGCACTGACAGATTGGAACAGTGAGATGTTTCTCTGCAACTTAGGACTAGCCAGACACAGCCTTAGCAGGCCCCAGGCCTCAACCCCATCAGCCCCATCAATCCACAGGTCCCCGAGACCACTCTCCCCTAGCCCAGTCAGCTCAGAAGTTCCCACCTGGTAGAAGGCCCACAGGAGTCTTTCCACTTGAAAAGACATTTCCTCCCCACATTTGTCAACACCACGAATTCGAGGCTCACGTGACCTTAGGCAAGTTACTCCTCTGTCCCATGCCTCCATTTCCCCATCTGGGGAAAATGGAAGGTTTGGGCCATACCAAACACAGTCTCAGCCTCTGCAGCCCTTTCATGATCAGCATCCTGGGCTACCATTTCTGGGGCCTGTTTTATACACTGGTAGCCATTCAGACTCAAAGGGCCACTGGTGACATTAGATGGTCCTGGGCTGGCCCCTGGTTCAGGAGGTTGCTCAAGGAAAGGATGAAGGGTATCTTCCAGGTGATACTGTCTATGGATGTGACTCTGAGGAGCTGCAGTGCTGGGTCTGCTCTTACTTCTGACTGGGTTCCACAGGGATGCCACCCTTCCTGTGGACTCTCCCCCTCGTTCAGCAAGCTCTGAGGAGGCCCAGGCCCAGGACCCAAAACCAAATATCACAATTGGATCAACTCCAAAGGCTGTGATATAGTGAGCCTATACCTCTCTCCTGAAGCAGGTATCCTGCTAAAAGACCCCTCCAGGATCTCCGTGGAAAACACAAGGGTTTGAGGAGAAGCTCCAGCTACCTCTATCTGTCCTGTTAATTGCTCACAAAACTGTGTTTATGCTCACATTCTCATCTAACGTGGGGCTCCTCCTTCAGGATGGACACAGTCAACAGCCCTCTCTGGAGAACCCCAGGGGCTGAGAACCAGCCTCTCAGTGACTGAATTAATGACTATGAAGAGTAAGAAAGCAAAATGGGGTCAGATTGGAGAGACGGGAAGAGTCTGCCCAACAAAAGAATGCAAGAGAAATGATGTGCCCTGAGTACCCATTTAGAGAGTCTTCAGCCCTAGTCAGGTGATGGAATGGCAGGAGGGAGAAGAAACATGAGGCTCCAAGAAACAAGGTCATGACACCAGCTACTCACATACAGTATGTTCTAAGCTCTCTGCGTATAGTGACTTACTTCACCTACACACAGCTTTCCAGGTCCTGTTATTATTATCCCCATTGTGCAAGGAAGAAGGCAGGTACCCAAAATACAGCCCCAAGGTCACACACCATTAAGGGGAGAGCCAGGACTCCCAGATCACGAGCTCTGGAACCATCATTCCAGGGTGCAGGTACCCTGTTCCGTGCCAGGGAAGGAAGGTAGCACAGTGCCTTGGCTCAGGGGTTGGTTGTTGTTGGGTCACTGACAGTAACAGCAATCTCCACCAATCATTCAGGGTCAAACCTGGGGGCAAGGCTCACCAGGGAGATCCCACCAACCATAGGATCCACCGGAGAGACCTCCCACCTCCCAGTGTCTTCAAGAGAGATACTCTTTGGAGGAGGGGAAGGCATAGGTCCGGGGTTACACAGTGGCCACTTGGACCTCAGCAATCCCATCTCCTTTAGCCTCGCCCCACATCCCAAATCAAGGGAATGTACTGCCCACATTCACCAAGAGCTCAGCTAGTCCTCCTCAGCCCTTCCCTCAGGCCAGCTCAGGGTCAAGCTCAGGCTCCATATTGTTCTTCCAAGCTCACGCTCCACATTGTTCTTCCAGCCACCCTGGGTTCTCTCACACCCTCTGATCCCACTGCCTTGGGGCAGGTCTTCCCCTCTTGCCAGGGACCCTCCAGTGCTGTCTCCTGTGTTTAGTGTCTACTCCCTAAACCAGCAAGAGATCTCTCTCTCAAGTGAAACCCTGCCCCAGAAACTTCCAGATGCCTCCATGCCCTTTCCCTAGGGCGAGGTAATGGCTGAGGGTAACTGAGATCAAAAGATACGGAGTCAGATGCACAGAAATGAGAGGGAACAGGGAGCAGGGCAATGGGAGGGCTACGATGGAACCTGCCTGACTTGGGGCCCTGGAACCCTCTCCTGCTCTCCAATCTCGTGGCTCTGAGGGTGCTTTCCACCTAAGAGAAGCTACACTCTGTTCTAGAAGATCCATAATATATAAAGGATGCCATGCTTCCTGGCTTTGGCCCCCTCCCCCACCTCGGGGAGGTGAATCTTCTCTCTTCCTTCTCTTTCTCTCTCTAAGTTGCTTTTAAATAAACTATATTTTTTAACCTAAAAAAAGAAAAAAGAGCCATCTCATTTTTCCTGCTCATAGCGCTTCCTAGAAATAGAAAAGTGATTCAACAGACAGAACTCTGACTCTTGTTTTCATGGTCAAACCATCAATTTAACAGAAATATGTCAGTTTCAACTAAGAAAATTAATTCATTCAAAATAGATCATGAGTTGAAGTGGGAAAATTGTTCAAGGCTAGGAGTTCAAGACCAGTCCCTGGGTAACAGTGACACTCTCATCTCAAAAAATAAGCTGGTTATGGTGGTGTACACTTGCAGTCCAAGCTACTTGGAAGGCTGAGTCCAGATAACTGCCTGAGGCCAGGAGTTTGAGACCAGCCAGGGCAATACAGCAAGATCTTGTCTCCACAAAAATTAAAAAAAAAAATTAGCCGGGCATAGTGGTACACACCTGGGATTCCAGTTACTCAGGAGGCTGAGGCAGTAGGATCCCTATGGCCTAGGGATTTAAGGCTTCGGTGAGCCATAATCGCATCACTGCACTCCAGCCTGAATAACAGAGTGAAACCCTGTCTTAAAAAAATAAAAATAAAAAAGAATAAGTCACGAATGTAAAGAATAAACACTAGAAACACATTTCCAAGTAACTGCTAAATCGGCCACAGCAATAAAAAATGCTTTGGAGGAGACTAGGCACAAGTGTCAATCTTTTTCACAGTTTTCTTTTACATGAAAAAGAAAAAGAAATGAAAATGTAAGTGTCAAATGGGCATGAGCCAAGGGCTCCTAGAAGCTTGGGTCCATCAGCCTGGGTCCATGCATACATGATCCCACGAGTCAGCTCGGCCCAGGCTCAGCCTATTCTGTGCTCTACAAGCTTAGTAGGTACTCAATTAACCAAGGCAGAATTGTCCAAACTAGGGCCACACTGTGACTCTGCCAGGATTTTACCATATTCATGTATCACTTCACTATTACAAAGAAATCTTCCATCACCCTGTAAATGAAAAGCCAGCGCATTTGCCATAAATAGAAAGTAGCCATAAAAGTAGATACATAGCTATTAAAATAAAAAATGCCCATCCGCAGCCCACATAAAACCATCTTGCAGACCAACAGTGGTGCGTGCCCTCACTTTGGGAAACACTGAATTTATGGGCAAAGAAATGTTAAGAATTTCCGGGCTGTCCACCCCTGCTGCGAACTCCTGGAGAAAACCAGCTTCTGCCTTAACCCCCAACTCAAGGGTTGTCGCTTCCATGGTGCTCAGTCTCCTGGTTGAAATTCTGTATCTTCATCTTCAAGCTGATGAAGCTCCTCCAAGCCCTCCTTGGAGCTTGGATCAGACCCAGGCCCCATCCAAGAGCCCTACTGACATGTGCACATGGGCTGGAACCCCTCGTGGTAAAATCCCTCTATCGATTTTGTGTTGTATCCAGTTCCCATGGCTACCATGACAAATTACCACAAACCTGTGACTTAAAACAATACACATTTATTCTCTCACCATTCTGGAGGTCAGAGTCTGAAATCAAGGTGTCGCCAGGGCTATACCTACCCTCCAAGGCACTAGGGGAAGATCCTCCTTGCCTCTTCTAGCTCCTGGTGACTCCAGGTGTCCCTTGGCTTGTGACCATATCACTTCAGTTTTGTCTCAGTCTTCACGTGGTCTTCTCTCCCGTGTCTGTTTCTTCTTCTCTTCTGTTGTTACGACTTGTCATTGAATTTTGGGTGCATCCTAATCCAGAATGATCTCATTTTGAGATCTTTTCCTTACTTACATCTGCAAAGACCCTTTTTCCACATGAGGGAGCACTCTGGGTTTTCAGGTCATTCTGATTTTGGGGACCACCAATCAACCCCTACAGGAATGCATACATTTCTCACAGGTTCATAAATTCAAGATCTTGCTCTGCTTTTTCACATACATAATCCCACAGGACCCACCCACCAACTCCCTGACCAGTTAGACCCTGCATGCAATCCGTTCCTAGTATATAGCAGATATTCAATATATGCATGCCAAAACCGAGGCCAGCATGTCTATCAAGGTTATCCCCAAGGCAACCAGCAGGCAGCAGCAGGGAACTGTCACTGTGTAGGCATTCCCTGGGGACAGGAGGGTCTGAAGATGAATTCTCTGGTTCTGCAAAGCACAAGAGTTATTTAAAAGTAACGTCTGGGTTCTTCTATCAGTGAAGCGAATCAGAGGGCCTGCTTGGCTGCTTCTGTAATCGGAGGAGAAGAAAGGTAATTGGTTAATAAAATCCGCCTTCTCTGAGGCAGAAGCTGGATTTGAAAAGAGTGTGTATTTTAAATGTTACATGACCTCTTCTAAATATACCCAGGGAAGATCATGTGGGACCCAGGCTGACTCCACGCAGTCCAGTTGGAATGGACCTGGGGATGGGTCTTCCCACAGGTTCCTGAGGCTTCTGCCAAGCAGCATCGTAGATAGCATGTGTCCCCCTGAACCAGGGGCCTTCTAGAATCCCCATGCCCTGCCCTGCCCAAGCCATAGAGGCAGGGAGATGTCAGCAGAGGGTGCACAGTCTCCTCTTCCCCTGCAGGTCACTGTTGTCAAAGCAAGAGACCACAGCCCAGAAAGTAGCCTTGGCAACAAGAGGTCACCAGCCTCAATCTGAGGGGATTCACTTTGAATCCAACACAGGAGATGGGGTGAGGAGTTCTGCCTGGACTGTCAACTTTGAGGATGGCATTCCACTCCTTCCTTATCAGACCCTCCAAAGGACCCTCTCTTCCTGTGGACACACCCCAACACCAAGGCAGAGCTTTCTAGGACATGTAGCTGCAGAGCCATCCAGGAGCAAGGTCAAGACAGAGGGCACTGGGCTCTGGGCCCTTGGCCAACACAGTACACTTTCTGTCCTTGAGTTTCCTCAATGGTAAAGTCATGAAACAATTGCACCCGCTGCGCATGTGGACTGAGGACCAAATGAGGTGACAGCTAAGGGCAGTCACTGCAGTCGCCCTCTAGGCCCAGCTCCAATCCAGACCCCTGTGCTCAGCTGCTAGAAATCACTGCCTTGTGGTCCCTCTGCTGAATGATCCTTTCCCTCACTTTAAGGCAAATGCTGACCCCTAGTGAATATCCAGTTGCCCCCTGGAGAGACCCCCTACCAATCCTCACTGGAGCCCCCATTATGCATACAGATGGAGCTTGGCCAAAAAGGTTCCTGGCTTCGGCAGAATAATCCAGGCCTGCCTGCTTCTCTCCTGGAGCAAAACGGGCATAATATAGGAGATGGTCTGGCAGGAAAAGGTGTGGACGCCAGGGCCCCCACAGGTATGGCCTGGACATGGGGCTTGGCCCAGGAGGACACGCCCATTTCTGAGAAGTTCAATATAACCCTGAGAGGAGGCAGTCAGCAGCCTCCGTGTGGATCCTCCCAGCCCCAGAGACCTTTTCAAGCCCTGATTTGTTTTTTCAAGTGCCAAAGGAAAAAAAGAAAAGGAAAGGGCAGGGAGCTGTATTTCAAATGTGCTGGCATGATGGGTTTAAGTGTCTATGGAAAGGCAGAGGATGCAGGGGTACCAGTATCTCATCCTCAGGGCCTAGGAGCCTGGATTATCCAGCCCCACATGGGGATGCTGTCCAACCCCACACAGAGGGCCCATAAGCCAGAAGACCAGGTGCACTTGAGGGCACTCTAGGTGATACGGGCCACCTTGGAGCCCTCCCAGGCTCCATGCCATGAACCAGGAGTTCAGAGAAATTCAGCAACGGGCAAAGCCAGCAGCTGTCACTTCCTTGGTGTTTAGAGCCATGATTTCCCCCAAATGCCTATCTGAAGCCCACATTTAACATTCTCACACACAGCCAAGGCCACTCCTCAGGAGTGTGGCTGCTCCCAGTGTGGTTGACAGAACATTGTTTCCTTCTCCACCAACACACAGGCTCTGCAAGAAAGGATGAGAACCTAACAGTTCAGGATCCTCTGTCCACACAGAGTCCTGTGAGATGAACCCAGGTCTATGAACTCCCTGGAACATGTGCACACAGCATCTCTGGACTACCGGGATCCGTGGGAAGACACTGTGGGCCTCCACACAAAAGGTCACAAATTCTAGAGGAAGGAGAGGTACTTATCCATATAAAATTCTCATCTGACAGGACTGGCCTCCACCTTCTAAGAATTATTCATAAGGAATTAAAAGCAATTCACACCTGCCACAGGCCCAATAGGAAACCACAAGCTAACAGACATTACTGACAGCATGTGGCCTGGCTGGTGTACCCAGGACAAGGGGCCCGGCTTGAGGCCCAGCTCTCGTCATCATACCCATGTGGGTGAGCGCTGATAACCTGGAGAGCACATCCCAGCTGCCCATGCATATCACAGCCGAGCAAGACACATGGCGGAGCCCATCCTATCATTCAAGGGACACAAAGTCAATCAGCTGAGAGCAGAGAATGAGCTGGGGCATGGCCACACTTGCATCAACTCTGTGCTCTGGATCACCCCAAGCATCACTCAAGCCATACACGAGAGGCAGCAGTGTCATATAAGTCTGTAGCCCGTTTTCTCCAAAGGCAAGGGGACTTCAGAGCTGGAAAGGGACCCCGAGGTGGTCTGGGGCAGCATTCTCAGGCTCTGCAATGGCCAGCAGGGAGTTGGACATGCAGGGAAGGCCTTCTTCCCCTTCATGCAATACTGTATTTGGACAAAAAAAAAAAAAAAACACAGGCTCAAGGAACCATCTAGAGACCACCACGGGCATTGTCAAAGTCACTCAGCTGTGCATGGAAGATTCCAGATGGGGCTCCAGGGGACCAAGCCACCTGCCTAGGAGCTCAGTGAAATCCAGAGAAGCCAACCTTTCCTGGGGAGGCTTCCATATCTTCTCACCTGCAGATGTTTGAAAATCTCTTCCCAGAGAAGATGACCCTGTCTGCTCCACAAAGACACACCCAGCATCTGGAAGCAGTGGCTCCCAGGTTTTGAATAAAGTCATCACTGGGGAGTGGGGTGGCCCTCTATTGTCTAGCACACTCAGTGCTCACCACTTTCCCTCCTGCCCTGCAGCTAGGGTGACATTTGTTAACGGCAGCTATTTAATAACCCAGCAACCTTCAAGAGACACTGGTAGCTTCCTTCCCTGACTCAAGAGGTCCACTAGAGGAAGGCCTTGCCGAGAAGTGCAGGGCATCAGTCAAGGCTGGGGATGAGATGCTCCATGGCCACCTCAGCCCCACCAAGCCTTTGGACCACATTTGCTTCCAGCTCTTTCTGGGATTTCCTCCAGAACATGCCCTAGAACCCTGTTCTGAGTCAGCTCCTGAAGTAGATTTGTATGGTCTGAGCTTGTCTAGCCACTTTTACCCACCTGCCCCTCCTGTGGGTCATGGGCTTTCCTCTCTTTTTGAAAGAAGGTTTTAGAGGCCTGCCATCCTCAAAGCACCTCAGAGGAAGGGAGGGTGGGCTATGCCTGTCCTTGTGGCCACCCCAGCACCCAGTCAGTATCTCAGGATCCAAAGTCCCAGCATGTGCTGGCAGCCATGGCTAACACCTCCCTGAAGGAGAGAAGCATCTGAAAGACAAAGTCAGCATCTCAGGGGGCAGGGAGTGAGGGGTGAACTCAGACAGAACTTTCTGAGCACCTGGTGCCTGATCCACCTGAAGGCACCATAACTGATCTAAATGTATCTGGGGAAGATCACGTGGGCCCCAGCCTGGTTTCAGTTAATTTGAGCCAACCTGAGCCAACTTTCACCATCCCAGGTACCACTTAGTGTGTCTGACAACTAGGAGTAACTGTTGACCCACGCACATGGGTTGGCTCCTCAAGCAAACAGGACAGAAGTTGTTTCAGCTACCAGGTGCCTGGCACACAGCTAAGGGCCATCTGTCAGGTATTCCTCATGGCCACCCAAAGCTTTTACTTCTGCTACCCTTCCCATTCTGTGAGGAGGAGACTGATGGTCCCAGAGGCACAGGGACTAGCCTGAAATCACACAGCAATCGGGTTTCCTCATTCCAAATGCCATTGCATAACCAAGTATTACCCCTGGGATTAGCACAAGTTCTACAAGATGGGAATCTGCAGCCCGTGAGTGGAGGTGGGTGTGTAATGCTCAGGTTACCTCAAGTCCCAAGAGAAAAATAAGGAGTGAGCCATGTGTAGGTTGTGTCCTCTGTCCTCTGGGACTTGACCTGACCCTTGACCTTACTGGACCACATTTGCTCTGTCTGTGAAAATAACAACATTTGCCCTTCTTCCCAATGAACTATATCCATACAGGGTGTGTGGACCCCCTGTGGAGGACCAGCCCTGTGCAGGTCAGCTTCAGGGACAGGAACAGGAACACAGAAGCAGAGACTTAAAGGTTGTAGGTCCACCCTCCTCTGCCCTTCCTCCATGGAGTGTGGTAAAATAGTATGTTTGTGTGGTCTTTGTGCTGTGGGAGGTGTATATCTATGTGTGGTGTGTTGTGTGATATGTTTGTATAAGTGATGCGTGTGGTGTTTGTGTATGGTATGTGTTTGTGGTATGTGTGGTACCGTGGGTACAATGTGTGTTTGTGATGTGTGGATATCGTGTATGGCATACATTTTTTGTGTGTGTTTGTGTGTGGGGTGTATCTAGTATGTATATGTATGGTATGTTTGTGTGTGTGTTGACATGTTTGTGTAAGAATGTGTTTGTGTTTTGACATGTGTTTCTGTGAGGATGTGTTGGTGTGTGCTTATTTGTACATGTGTGTGGTGTATATGTGGTGTGTCTGTGTGTGGTGTAGTGTGGTATGCGTGTCTGTGTTTGTGTGTGTCCTGTGTCTGGTAATTATGGTGTAAGTCTGTTTTAATGTGCTTTTGTGTTTTTGTGTGTGTTTGTATATGGCATATGTGGTTATGTGTGCTTGTTTGTGTGTGTGGTATATGTGCATGGTATGTGGTGTGTGTCTCTGTTTTTGTGTTTTGGGTGTGTGTGTCGCCTGTGTGGTGTCTATGTTTCTCTGTGTATGTTTGTGTGTGGCGTATAATGTGTGTGTGGGGGGAGTGTATGTATGTCTCTAAGTTTATGTGTATCTCTTGTCATGTGTTTGTGTGTAGGGTGTGTGTTTTGTGTATACTTCTGTATGTGTAGGGTGTGTGGGATGTACATATGGTGTGTGCGTTTGTGTGGTATGTGGTATATGCACATTTTGGTATATTTGTATCTGGTGTGTAATGTATATGTGGTGTGGGTACAGTATAGGTATGGTGTTTGTGTATAGTATGTGTGTGTGGTATGTGAGTGGTATGTGTATGTGGTGTGTGGTGTATGTTTGTCTTTGTGTAGCATGTGTGTATATGGTGCATGGGTAGTGTGTAGTGTGGTATATGTCTATGTTGTGTTGGTGTATAATGTGTATGTGGTGTGTATGTCTGTGTATAAGAATATGTGTGGATGTGGCATGTGCATGTGGTGTATATGTGCATGTAGCATGTGTGTGTGGTGTGTATGTGGTGTGTGTGTGTAGTAGTGAGGCACCCCAATGTGCTAACTCCCAGAAGAGTTCAGGTAAGAGGAAGAAAAGGAAGAAGTCCCCTGCAGGAGGCTGGTCAATGCTCCAGTAGAAGACAAACCGGGCCTCATTAGAATTCATCTCAAAGGAGCCCCAAATCCACTCGCAGAGCATTTATGTGAACTAACAGTCACATGTTACATGCAGGACGAATGGTTGCATGCTTTGTGTTCTGTATTTTACATCTGTTCACATTGTACAGTACTGCATATCTATTTGCCTAGATGTAAATAAGGAGAAAAGAATGGGCTCCCTCTTCCCTTTTCCCTGCAAACCATCACCTGTGTTCTCTGCACCCTCATTAAGGGTTTGTGTTTTAAATCAAGTTTCTAATATACGTCCCTATATTTTACATGTTTAGGTAAATTATACACAACTATATAAACACCTATACAAATTTGGTTGCACATAATCATGATATATATACACACAAAATATACACACACGTAAAAATGTCAGCAGTGAGTCCTTCCAAGAGTGGACTAACCCCACCTTCTCCAGGCCTATGGCTCTTAGGCTGCATCTACAGCCATCATTCCACCAGGGCAGGACACATGGTCCCCACAGGACCCACGTTCCTGTCTCCGTGCACCAGGCTCAGTGCCACATGCCCAGAGATAGGCAAAAACTACTGACCTCCAGACCACTGCATGAGGAACTACAACCATTTTCTTCTGTTTGACTTTCAAACACCATGCTTGGAATGGAAGCAACATCAGAGACGAGTTTCCAAAGATACAAGCAGAAAGATAAGCCCCAATCCAGGCCCTGATCGTATGCAGAGTGAGCAGACACCCCAGCCCATTCCAGCCCACAGCCAGCTCTGTGAAGTCTGCCTTGGCCTTCACTAGGAGGCCTAGGATGTCGGGGCTCCTGCCTCCCACCAAGGTTGCAAAGAGCCATCATATGTCTGAAAAGTCACCTCCACTTCCAGTCCTTTTATATATTGTAACTTTTACAGTTGTCAGACACTCAGCAGATGAGAATCCTATTACGGTGAGTGTGGGTTTTATTTAGATTCTGTGTCACACAAGAAATGATAGTAAATGAGGATAAAGGAGTTGGTTATTTTTAACGCCTTTCAATTCCACCCCTTCCCGGCAGCCATTCAAATAGAGTCTGCTGGAGGGTCAGGGGAGAGGCAGGATAATGGACACCTGCCACGTGATGTTGCCACTGTGACCCATCTGTGCCCTATCCTGCCTGAAACACCTCACAGGTCACCTGGGCCATGACAATGATGCACTCAGAAAGTGGGCTGAGGGAAGCCCTGGGGGCCAGGACAAAACCCAGGACCCCTCCACACACAGTTCAAAAACTCAGAGAGAATGGGGCGGCCAGTTCCAGGCTCAAAGCCCTGAAACACCATGCCAAGTATGGGTGAGAGTGTAGGGACATAAATTGGCCGTAGGAGCTGGAAACATGGGGCTGCCGAACACCTCTCTTCACTTAAACACAAGCTTCATGCAGTTAGTTCCTCCTCTTCTCTGTTAGGACAGACTGTAAGCACAGAACTGGGTACAGTCTTGGACCTTGAGAATGGCCTTGTTGTTCTGGAAAGCCTCGTGAAATCTAGAAAGCCCCTACACAACTCATAATAGGCCACTAATGGGCCACCCACAATAGTTGCTCCTATGTGTCTGGGATGCATGCCTGTATTTATAACTGGGATAATGTTTTGTTTGGGGGGAGTGGTCTGCAGTCAACAAATATTTCTGATGGAGTTTTAGGGCCAGAAACTGTGCGGTGTCTCCTAAGTTCTTTATTAAAAACAAACAAATAAATAAATAAACGCATTGATACAACAGATATAGGAGCACTCTGCATGGGCTGCTAATCTTGTAAAGTCTGCACCAATGAATGATCACAGCGCAGAGCGACAACAACGAATACAACACCATCAGATGGCATTACGGAGGTAATCGTGCCCCTTCTATGAGTCACACGGGGTTGTGGAATGACACATCACCTCCAAAATAACTGGTTAACTAAACAAATGAAAGTTGAATCCTGTTGTCTGAATCGACAGTCTGCCCTGGGAGCAGCTGCTGCCAACAGGTTTGCCAAGGTGGCTCTGAAAGTGCCTCTGGAATCAAGGCCTGGGAACATTGTGTTGGGGCGGCCAAATACAAAGTTCTTAATATTAACCTACAAAAGAGGATTTTTAATGGTATGCTCGACCCACCAAACACACTCTCCTGCCACCAAAAGGATTTAGAGATAGAGTTAAACCTCAAATCCACATCCAAAGGAAAAAAAAAGCACTCGGTTCTCCCTTCAATTCAGAAAGGACTGAGCTGAATGATTTCCCGGCTTTCTCATATCTCCTTTGGGTCCCAAAGCCTGGAAACCTCTGCCGCTGTGGTCTGCCTGGGCAGCTTTCAGGTCTCCCTGCTCTTTGTAGTATTTTCCTATTCTTCCTGTTATATTAAGTATCTACTCCAAAACCTACTAATCTGTGCTGTAGTGTGGTAGCACAAGTGATTCAAAGACTTTGAGAAAAAATATTTTAACGTCTTTGGAAGAGGGCGGTGGAAAATATTTTTATACTTCTAGCTGTTTCCTTAACTCTGTGTTCTGAGACCAAACATAATGAAGGCGATAAAGGAGAAACTTCCCTCTTACCCTTACTCCTATCCACGACATATGTCCCCTGCTCCCTAAGGAAGCAGCTGGATCTTCAATCGGTTCCTATGGCTCCCACCCTAGTCCCCCACTTTAACGGCAGTTCACAAACACACAGCATGCACACACTCTATTGGGAAGCATAAGACAGCTCTCCTTTCCCAGAGGAGGGTCAGGATATCTTAAGAGTCAGTGATCAAGACAACCGGCTGCCCAGGTCCCTCTGTGCCCTGGACCCCACACTGTGGCCATACTTTCTGCTCAGCCCTCTGGCTGCCTGGGCCAGGCTTGGCGTGGTGGGCAGGACCTGTTCTCACAAAGATCGGACAAGCCAAGGCTGCAATTACGGACCACAATTTGCCTCTCTTTCAGTTCACAGCCCTATTCATCTTCGCAAACACTGGAAGACAGAGTGGCCAGAGGGGGACGGATTAGCCACGGGGTGGCCTGCATCTCTACACAAAAGGGGAAGTGTGGAAAAACGGCTCCCTGGGTCCCCCATTCTTCACCCCTGAAAAAAACAGATTCATGGAAATGGCTATTTAAACAGCTCTTTCCCACTCATCCCCAGACAACAAGTCGCAATTGTCTACCCGCCTGCATAGCTCCCTCCTTCCTGCTGGCCAGAGCACCACTGGGAGGAGAGGGAACCCAAGCCTGAAATCTCCAGCCAGGAGCAAAACCAGGGTCAATGGCCACTGTCCCCAAGCCTCTCACTGCGGGTCCCGAAAGTTACCCCTGGGGCTCCTGACATCAAGGGGCCAACAGGGCATCTCAGTAAGGATAAGGAGGCCACTCAAGTCCTGCCTTTTAAGACAGAAGGGGCAAAAGGGACGAGTAGAGTAAGGGTAATGCTTTCAGGATTAATAAACAGAACTCCCAAGGATCCAGGAGGCTGTGCAAACACTCGGACGTCCTACTGCTGTTCAAAAGGTCCCTGAGCCTTCATAGTGTACACCTGACCCTGCCCTGCATCCTTCCTTACTATGACTACGCCATCTTTCACAATACTGACACTCATGTGTCCACTTCAAGGTAAACACAGACGCTTCTATAAAGGGATGAATAACCCATCCTCAAAAAATACTCCACTTACAAACAACTATTCATGTAAACATTGGCCTACTCTGCACCTAGCACTTTCCCATGTGAGAAACAGAAACTCTTCCTTCTTGATCAAATAACAGAGTCCCGAAGACTCAGCGTGTCAGGAGGACAGCAGAACATTTAGAAGACATCTGGACAGGTCAGTACTATGGAGTGAGGCAGAGAGGAAGCCTTCACCATATGGCATCAACTTCACTCTGCTACTAAATCACAGCTTAAACATAAGGGGAAATCTTCATCCCAGATACCAGGACACAATTAGGCACTTTGACCTTAGAGATGCACTGAAATTTTAACATGCATGACCTTTCCAAAAATCAGTAACCCAGTGAATGAGAGATCAGTAGGAAGGGTAGAGAACTTGTGGCTTAGACAAGCCTAGGAGTACCGGGGCCCCTGACCAGGTGCCTGGAACACAATATTTGGTGGGTCGCAGAGCCACCAGGCAGGAGACATCAGCTGAGGACAGCCCTCTGGGACTTGTCTGGAGAAAATAACTCCTTAGCAGTAAGGATGGCCACCCCAGCCAGAAGGGACGACCACTTAGGGGGGCAGAAACTCCCACTCCTGAAGGAGTTCAGTAAGACAGCAGGAAGACCAACTTCATATTTTAGGAAAAGTCCCATCACCCTGGACTAAGCACGCCAGGCCTGCAAGAAACTCCTGGGATAGCCTCCTCTCTTCTGAGCCTGCTCCTACCCCTGTGCACTGGCTGCCTGGATCCAAAATAACGGGAAGAAAGTAAACACCAGGTCCAGGAGGTCACAGGGCCTCGGGTCAGGCTCCAGCATCTACCTGATTCTCCAAATCTCCAGCGGCTCATTAATTAGGCAGGAAAGCATTTGAATGTGGCAAACCCTTCCTTTGTAGGAACCCGGAGCTAATAAGAATCTAGCGGGCATTACGGGACACACCAGCTCCCACCAGAGCTCAGCCTTCCCTACAGGCCAAGGAGAGTACGAGGCAGCCCTGGCAAGGCCTGTGTGCAAGGGCACCTGCCAACTGCCTATGAGTGGTAGTTGCCCCAGGGGTTAGCAAGTGCTTCAACGTCCTGTGCCTCAGCACTGGCAGGCCAGGCCGAGCCCAGGGTGCACCAGAACCTGGTCCCAGGGCCGAGAAGTTTCTAGGCGAGTTCTCAGGATGCTAAGATGCACACCGACCACATTGGAAGGTGCGATCCGCTCCCGTCCCTCAGTGAGGAGCTCCCCAGTCCAAGGGGCCCTTCCAGCCTCGAGGATCCAATCTTTGTGCTCTTCAACAGAGTTCCAGACAGTCCTGCACTCTAGCACGGAGAAAGAAGCCAGGGGGGCAATACCTGGTGTGGGGCTTGCACAGTTGAATGGAGAAGCCCCTGCTCTTCGAACCCGCGGTTCCCTGACCCAGCTTGAAAGGCGACTTGGGGAGACGGATGATAGCGCGCTGGCCTTGGCCCCGGACG